>NW_018406089.1:2328467-2339923 GCF_002113885.1 Mizuhopecten yessoensis
AAACTACCATTTTTAAAGACTTTGGTATGTCTCGGCCAGGGGACAGAACCCAAAGCCTTCCTCACAGGGGCGAACGCTCAACAAATGGCCAAAAGTGAGGCATTGTCAAGGGAGACATTAGGAAGAAGAAAGTTATTTAGAAAGGAGAGAAGAGATAAGGTCCCAAATTTAGTCGCCTCTTACGATCATGCAATTTGGGGTAGCAGGTACAATTCTTACGCCCTACCTGCAGGGAAACTGCATGTCGGGGATCGAGAAAAGAATAATAATTTAGAGATGATCCTCTGTGTTTTTTATTTATGCGTGTTTGTGTGCCGGGGGCAGAGTATGTTGGTGTAATTGCTTCCTTGTACAGCGCGGATCTGATGCCGACTTTATAGTGTTATCTCACTGAATTACCATGCCGAAGACATCCAGGGGAGCATTCCGCCCGGTCATGGGTAAACCATTTGTCATTACCCTAAATGCTAAACGTTAGGTAGGGAACAATGTTCTTTTTTGTACGGGAATGTTCTTCACGTTTCGAATTTTAAATACACCTTAGCAGTGACAACGAGTCTGAGCAGATTATTTTTCCTCCTTTGATTGTATTTTCAAATTTCAATTTCATGTCGGAAAAACTAGCTAACTGACTCTGTACTATACATTTGTTGTATTTTATTTAATATAATAATGTGACGAATACCTGTAATTGACCAAAGTTATTTAAAGCTACGACAACCGCTTAGAATCAATTTGAAATAAAGAAAGTACTGGTTCCTCTGGGGGTTTTGTCAACAAATGTATGTGTGTTGGTCTTTTACTGTCCTATTCTGTAAGAACCTTTTGAACACTTGTAAATAACAGCGTTTTTATTTGATATCCAGCTATGCACGAATTGTCTTTGGATTCCTAATGTTATAAATATACCTCATGTCGTATATTTTTAAATATTTAAACACCTGAATCATCAACAAATCGTTAACACATCACTATACACAGAAAGGAGCCGTGTCCATACAATTTATGTACTTTAAAGTTGTTATTATCATCGTTATTACTATTGTTACACTATTTCTCTGTTTATATATAAGTCTTGCCTTTTGTTGACATCGTTTTCCACTGTATGAATTTGTCAACTCCTTGCTGATATTTGTTAACTATTTTTTAATAAAAAAGGCTATCGGGTAACAAGTCAATAAGAACTATCCGTGTAGTGTCTTACCGAGGTGTTACCGAATCTGTCGTCGGGTTCAATAACAACACAAGAGGCCATCTTGTGAATCAACACAGTAATGCCTTTATTGGTATTCAGACACAGAAGAGTTCCACATGGAATGGAACGGAGCACGGAACGGTGCGGATACATGACATCTCCTCCCTGACTAGTATCAAAATTTATATGTTTGTTGCCTGACTATAAACACATTTTTACACTGTCTTTCTACGACTATAAAATTATAATGACTCGACTGGTTAACTTTGACCATCATGTCGATGACTGTTCATTACGAAAATGTTTCGAATGGTATTAACTCACATACTAATAAAGTGATAATATTGTTTGGATTTCTATTGTTTTCACATAACACAAATCACAATAGGTTAACAATAAAACTCTAACTATAATATTAACTCTAACAGAACCTATGTGGTTCTGGTGAAACACACAGTGATTATTATGCCCTTTTAAACACGTGTGATCACTTTAACTGACTAGAACACTATTGACAGTCAATATGCCACATAGTCTTTAAACCTTGGGGGCACGCGTGTTGCTCGTTTTGGAAAACGTGGTTCACAAGCTGGTATTTGAGCGATAGTCTTTTCGGTCACTATCGGTGCATGAGTCATTGGCTCGACAACAGTCACGGTGGCATCGCTCGGTGGACCAGTGGCACTGTCCACATTAATAGGGCCTTGCTGGACACTCGGTAACGAGTTTGATCGCGGAAGGTAGATTGGCGTATCGAAAGTCTGAGCAACTGGTACGTTTGCGTCTCTCATTTGGTCGACGTGACGTCGCCAGATGACGCCTGGTGACACTTGAATGCGGTACGACACTGGGCCAGTTTTCTCCTGAATAGTTCCAGACAACCACTTTCTCTCTCCCCTATAGTCCCTTATCATAACAGTTTGACCTGCCTCGAAATTTCGCGTGTGTGTGTGTCTCCTTTCACTCATTTTCTCCTGTCGTTGTTCTACACGTTCCTGGACGGTAGGTCTCAACAGATCCAAACGTGATGGCAGGTTTCTCCCAAGGAACATTTTTGCTGGCGTTTCATTCGTGGTCGACTGTGGGCTATTTCTGTACGCCAACAGAAAATTTGACAGTTTCTTTTGTATCGAACCGGCATCTTTTCCGCTTGACTTCATGGCCATTTTAAATGACTGGACGAATCGTTCCGCTAACCCATTCGTACTTGGGTGATATGGCGCAGACGTTATGTGTTTGATTCCGTTTAACCTCATAAAATTATGGAAAAGTTCAGATTTGAACTGCGGACCGTTGTCGCTGACGATTTGTCTAGGAACGCCGTTCCGAGCAAAGATCGTCCTGAGAACTTCAATTGTTCTCTCGGCTGTCGTAGACTTCATCTGCACCACTTCAGGCCACTTGGAGTGCGCATCAACTGCGATCAGAAACATTGAATCCAAGAATGGCCCCGCAAAATCGATGTGGACACGATGCCAAGGTCGAGTCGGCCACTCCCATGGGTGAAGACGTGCTCCAGGGGGTGCATGCTTAACCTCCTGACATCCAGCACATGTTTTGCACATCAGTTCTATGTCCTGATCTAATCCGGGCCACCACATATAGCTGCGGGCTACGGCTTTCATCTTAACAACGCCGATGTGTCCCTGATGAAGTTCACTAAGCAAGTCACGCCGTAGTTTCGGTGGTATTATCACCCTCATTCCCCAGAGAAGGCATCCCTGGTGTACTGTTAGCTCCGTTTTTCGCGCTGCGTAGTGTTTGAGGTCGGGGTCGACAATGTCCTCCCAGCCATTCATTACTGACTGGTACACGGTTGAAAGCAAGGGGTCACGAATTGTCTCCCTTCGTATCTGTGTTTGTGTAACAGGTAACTGATCCAATTGGGATATGTGTAAAGCATTTATAGCTTTGTCATCATCGCTATCCACTGGTCCTTCACCTTTGAGAGGTAAGCGTGACAAACTGTCCGCGTTTCCGTGCGCTTTGGTGTGTTTGTACTCAATGTCATAAGTTAAACCTGACAAGAACAGAGCGTATCGTTGCATTCGTGACGCTGTTGTTGTCGGTATGCTTTTCTCCGGATTGAAGATAGCTACCAAGGGCTTGTGGTCAGTAAGCAGCGTAAACCTGCGTCCAAATAGGTAGTCGTGGAAGTGTTTCACACCCCATACAAGCCCCAACGCCTCCTTGTCAATCTGCGAGTAGTTTCTCTCAGCAGCATTGAGCGACCTTGATGCGTACGCGATCGGCCTCTCCGATTTGTCCTCCATCACATGGGACAGTACTGCTCCCAATCCTCGTGGAGATGCGTCACACGCGAGTCGCAGCGGTTTGTTCGGATCGTAGTGTGTAAGCACTTCAGTAGAAGTCACCAAGGTCTTTACCTCCTGAAACGCTTGACGGTGACTAGTGTTCCATTCCCACGATTTGTCCTTCTCTAATAACTTGTGTAGAGGATACAGTGTGGTTGACAAGTTTGGCAGGAACCTCCCATAATAATTCACCAAACCAAGGAACGCACGTAACTCAGATACATCAGAAGGCTCTGGTGCCTTTAATACTGCCTCGACTTTGTTGTCCGCTTTGTGCAACCCCTCAGCATCAATTTCATGACCGCAAAATGAAAGTTTATCTCTGAAGAATTCACACTTATCCTTCTTCACTCTCAGTCCGTACTCATCAAGACGCTCGAGGACAGCCTCTATGTTCCTAAGGTGATCATCATCATCCTGGCCAGTCACCAACATGTCGTCAATGATGCATTTTACACCCGATAGGCCTTGTAACACAGTGTCCATGGCGCGTTGCCAAATAGCGGGCGCGGACGCGATACCGTACACCAACCGATTGAACCTATAGAGCCCCTTCTCCGTGTTGATAGTTAGCAGTGGTTTGGACTCCTCTTCCACTTCCATTTGCAGGTAGGCATGTTGGAGGTCTAGTTTTGAGAACTTTTGCCCCCCAGCCAATGATGCAAAAATATCATTTGTACGTGGCAATGGGTATTGCTCCACCTCAAGTACTTTGTTTACGGTCACTTTAAAGTCTCCACAAAGACGGACTGATCCATCACGTTTCATGACTGGGACGATCGGTGTGGCCCACTCACTATGACGAACTTTGGTCAACACCCCTGCCTCCTCCAGTCTGTCAAGTTCATCACTAACCTTGGGTTTGATAGCATACGGTGCCGACCGTGCCTTACAGAACTTTGGATGGGAGTCGGGTTTTACGTTGAGTTTTGCCTTCATGTTCTTCAGTGTTCCCCAATCGTCATTAAAAACCGCCTGGTATCTTGCCAAGATCCCATCTAATCTCGTTTTGGTAGAGATATTTGGTGCTCGGATTGCCTTGATTGCTGGCCATTTCAAAGTTATCTCCCTTAACCAATCTCGTCCAAACAATGAAGTCCCTCCCTTGGGTACAACATACAGTTTCAGGGTCTTCTTTTGTCCCTCGTATTCGACCCTCACATTGACTATTCCTCTTGGTCTTAACTTTTCCCCAGAGTATGTTTTGAGATAGACCTGCGTGTCTGACAAATCTTTCAGTTTCCCATTTAACTGCTCTACATAGACCTTTTCTGTCACCACAGAAACCGCAGAACCTGTGTCCAGTTCCATTTTGTGCTTGATACTGTTGATCTTTGGATACAGCCAGATAGCCTGATTATTACGTTCACCGTTATCCGTAGAGCTGATCTCCAGGCTGGCAATTCCTGCACAGGAATCAGATTCGGAATCAGATTCAGAATCATAGTTCGTGTGATGTGTATTTTTTTTACGCTCTGGACACGCCTTCTTTATATGTCCCTTATTATTACATTCAAAACATGTCTCATTTTTCCAAAAACAATCCTTTCGCCGTGTGGTCGATAATCTGGTCTGGCTTGTCTGTGATCTGTTTGTCTGTGATCGGTTTGTTTGTGAGACTCGTGTCTCCGAGGTTTTCCCTTCTTCACATGAATTTTATTTACACTGGCCTTGGAACTATTTCCGTGAAGTTCGGTTGCGTCCCTTTGTGCCATTTCTATAGCAATCGCCAGTTCGACAGCGGTGTCGTACGTCAGTGTGGCTTCTGATAGCAACTTTCGTTGTATGTGTTCGTTTCGCAAGCCGCAGACCAACCTGTCTCTCAGTGAGTCACTCAATGTCGCATTAAATTCGCAATATTCGGACAGTTTTCTTATGGCAGCCACATAATCCCTGATGCTCTCCCCTTCCCTCTGGTCACGTTTATGGAATCGAAAACGTTCGGCAATCACTAGGGGTTTGGGATTAAAATGATCTTTAAGCAGTTTGCCTAAACGTTCAAAAGTCTCCTCAGAAGGTTTCTTGGGCGCCGTCAGCCCTCGGAGCAACTGATACGTGTTCCCACCCACAAGGCTCAAAAGCGCGGGAACGCGTTTCTCCTCCTTCACGTCATTACATATGAAATATTGTTCAAGGCGCTCGCCATACGAGTCCCATGACTCATTTCCCTGATCGAAAGTGTCTATCCTGCCTATTCGCCCTGCCATCTTTGACACAATAATCGGCTGAATGTGCGAATGATAGAAAGTTTGAGTATTCTAAATCGACCCGGTTCCACGTGGTGTGAAAGCGACTGTACATACGATGGTCTCACTTGCCTATGAGTGCCTCACCACCTCGTTTCCGACTTGAATTGGGAAATGTTCCGATTACTGCAATGATTTCTGCTCATCTCGTCGCCAGTTGTAGTGTCTTACCGAGGTGTTACCGAATCTGTCGTCGGGTTCAATAACAACACAAGAGGCCATCTTGGAATCAACACAGTAATGCCTTTATTGGTATTCAGACACAGAAGAGTTCCACATGGAATGGAACGGAGCACGGAACGGTGCGGATACATGACAATCCGGCTATCGCCAACATTTGACAAGGTCTTAGGAAAATCAACAAAATTGAAGAAAAGAAATTATTTTTCTTTTATTTAGAGCAAAGCATGAAGTACTGATACCGAGACACCCAATTGATCATCTAATGAAAAGCTAGGAAATTGTCTGTCAGACATGTTCCCATTAGTCATGGTTTGAATAATTCTTTGAAGAGCCACCCTGCAGGTCGGAGATCGATTAAAGGTAACATCTGCTGTTATCCTCTGCACGTATTCATCCTGCAGGTCGGAGATCGATTAAAGGTAACATCTGCTGTTACCCTCTGCACGTATTGTACAAGGCGACTAATGAGGGAACCTTTGTGCCCTCTATTTAGGGACGCAAAAGCAATCAAAATTTATCTCCTTCACCCATATCTTGGATCTTTATATTTCTCTCTACTTCTACCTTTTATATCCTAGCGCCTTGCTTGGAAATACTTTGCTTTTGGCTTTAATGTTGAACTTTCGCCAAAGTGAAGAAGACAATGAATTCTGGCAGGGACATACCAAAGTAATATCATGTTCTCAAAGTGACAACTTTGGAATTACCAATGAAACCATTGTAAAGTCATAAGGAAGAGGTACTCTTGGGAATCTCTACTTTCAGAGTGTCAGCTCTCAAGTTACTTCTCATCACGGCTTCTTAAACATCGTTGCTTTTAGTGATCAGCATTGACACCTGAAATGCTACCTTTAAGCTATTGACTTTCTTAAAAGTGATAAGTTACTGACAAATCTACAATTGATTAAGTACAATATAACCCATATCATTTTTATCAGCAAATCAAACCCCGATATAATAGAAAACGGAATTTGCATAGAAAAGTACATTCATAACGGAGCTGCCAATTCCTCAACTTTTTCGATGCAATAATAGGTCTCTTGGTCTAACTTCGGAAAAGTGTAAAAAAATGTCATGCTTCCCATTGAATAAAATGAAAACTGCACTTGAACGGCAGGATAAATCGATGCTTTTCATGTGCTTCACAATGCTAAAAAATATCAGTAGTTTTCCGTAATATTTTTTGAAATGTATTTAAATTACACTTATTGCCAAAAACATATCTCGGCCAGGGGACAGCACCCAAAGCCTTCCTTACAGGGGTGAACGCTCAACTAAAGGCCAAAAGTGAGGCATTGTCAAGGGAGACATTAAGAAGAGGAAAGTTGTTTAGAAAGAAGTGAAAAGATAAGATCCTAAAGTTAGTCGCCTCTTCCGATTATGCGTTAGTGGCAGCAGGTACAATTATTATGCCTTACATGCAGGGACTTTGCCTGAAGTAAATTCAGAATTACCCAATAATGTAAACATCTTGCACTCTCGAGGTCCAATACAAGAACGCTTTTCCCGAGTTCATCTCGGTATTTCCTAAACACAAACTTTTATATTCGGACGGCCCTAATTCGAAGAAAAAGTTGCATCAGCATGTGTTGTTGGCAACGTATCTTTTTCCTGCCGATTACCAAACAATGCATCTATTTTTACAGCTGAAGCTACTGCCGTTGGTCTGGCTTTGGATGAAATTGAAAATAATAACATAAACAAAGCAATAATTTGTCTTGGCTCTTAAGAATTTTTCCCGACTCTTTATCACTATTACTAGTATTAAAAATCGGAATTTGCACAACAATCTCATTCAAAACATCGCCTTCCGTATTAACAGAATTTTATAGTTTTGCCACCGGATCTTGATTTTAGATACCAGGTCATGTCGGAATAAACGGAAATGAGAAGGTAGATAGAGCTGCTAAAGCAGCCCTTAACCTACAACCTAAAGATATTAAGCTGCCTTTCGCTGATTTTAAACCTTCTATAACACATTTTATTAAAACGAATTGGCAAAAAGAAAGGGTCTGAGGAATTAAACAGCAGGTTATTTGCAGTTCAGCCTAATGTGGGTTCATGTGCAATACGTAGAGCAGACCACAGAGAGGACATTGTCCTCTCGCGACTGCGCATAGGCCTTACCTACATCACAAAAGGCTACATTTTGCGTAGGGAAGACCAGCCTTATCGTCATGCATGCAATCAACCGTTTACAGTCAAAGATTTTAAAACGTGACAGAATTTTTATATAATTTTGAACATTGATACATATATCTGCGTTACTTTCCTGAGTGAATAGATCAGAACCATTCAAAAGCATATGAATATTAATTAAACCATATTTAGATAAATTTCTGAAAAGTACAGTGCGATATTCATCATATAAATTACAATCCATTAAAAAAAAATCGGATACGAACACCTGCACGTCGGAGACATGACTAAATTAACTCTAAAAAGATCTGAATTTTAGGTGCTATATCCATGCCGAAGCCTAGTTTGTATTATTTCAAGCCTTCTTACATGTACGTGTTTATTAGCATGTTTATCTTTTTTCAACATTTTATTTTTTTAAATTGATACCGTTTCACTATTTCAAACTCGGTTATCTAACGAATTCCACATTTTATCCGTATTAGGGAGAAAAAGACCTTGATTATTTTTAAGGCATTATCGACTAATTTCATTAACTCTATTGGGAACAATGTCATTTAGATAGGACGGAGCAAACTTATTACGCATTTAAATAATGAAACTAATCTTTCATGTTTTCTTCTATCTACAAGCTTTTTCAACCCAATTTCAATTCAAAGTTACCCCAAGATGTTTGCGAGTGGAACTATTTTCAAATAATTTCGCATTAAATAACAAATAGATGTAAATTTTTAATTTTTTAATTTTTAATTAATAATTTCTGTTTTATTAGGGTTAAAAAATTTCTGCCAATCTTTTGGTCAATTATCAATAATAGCTAAGTCATGCTTAATACAATTTTCTATTTCAATACTATCATTCGAAGTGTAGGCAGGTGAAGTATCATCTGCAAACATTCTTGAAAGAGAAAGTCAATTATCAGATACGTCATTTATAAATACAAGAAATATTAATGGACCCAGGACAGAACCCTGGGACATACCAGCCTTAAGATAACAGACTGATGCATAAGAATCCCCTATAAAAAAACAATTTGATTTCTATCATTTAAAGTAATCTTCCTTTGTGCCAAAAATTCTACTTTAGGTATGCATGCATCACCCACAGGAGGTGTGCAGTGCACTGGAATTAGGTCACTGTGACCTTCACCTCAAGGTCAAAGATCAAATAAGTGCACATTTTCAGTAAATTCTTGTCCGGCCCGTTAATTTCAAACCGTTCAAGATATCTTAATCAAATTTGAAGTATACCTGCATCACCCTCAGAAGGTGTGCAGTGCACTGGCACTAGGTCTCGTGCCCCACTATATACAGATTTATGGCCCTTTGTTTATTTTTAAAACTGAAGTTTGTCCAGAGCATAAGTTCTGTTATTTTACCTACGTTGACCATACTTACCATATTGATGTATCTTGGGAAGGTGGAATTTCTCACACTAAAATCAGATTTTATGCCCCACTATATACAGAGTTATGATCCTTTGTTTATTTTTAATACCGAAGTTTGTCCACGGCATTACTTCTAAACCATTAAAGATATCTTAATCAAACTTGAAGTATACCTGCATCACTCACATAAGGTGTGCAGTGCACTGGTATTAGGTCTCGTGCGTCACTATATACAGAGTTATGGCCCTTTGTTTATTTTTAAAACTGTAGTTTGTCCACGGCATAACTTCCATGTTGGCCCGAAGGGCTTATGCGCTATATGCCAAGCACTTATGCCATGGTGCGGCGTCCGGCGTCAATATTTTACTTTTAACATCTTCTTGATAACCAAAAGGCCTAGCGTGATGATATTTAGCAAGGAGCAAACTCGGATAAAGGGCTACCAAGTGTGTTCAATCGAATGACCTTGACCTTTATTTAAGGTCACTGGGGTCAAATATGTTAAAAACTTTAAACAACTTCTGAATAACCAAGAGGCATAGGATAATGATATTTGGACAGTAACATGCTGGGGTGAAGAGCTACCACGTTTGTTCAAATAAATGACCTTTACTTATATTCAAGGTCACATGGTCAAATTTGTTTAAAACCTTCAAACAACCTATTCTGAATAACCAAGAGGTCTAGGATAATGATATTTGGCCAGTAACATGCTGGGTTAAAGGGCTACCAGGTTTGTTCAAATGAATGACCTTTACTTATATTCAAGGTCGCATGGGTCAAATATGTTTAAAACCTTAAACAACCTATTCTGAATTACCAAGAGGCATAGGATAATGATATTTGGCAAGTAGCATGCTGGGATAAAGGGCTTTCAAGTTTGCTAAATTGAACTGTCCTGACTTATATTCAAGGTCACAGGGGTCAAAATATGTAGTTAACTTAAAACAATTTGGACACTTCAAATTTAAAAATTAAATTGAATTAAAAAAATGAATTAATGAAAAAAAAATCATATATACATACCGTCTAGCACTGGAGTGCTGGTAAATTCCTGGCTCCCCGTTCAGGTACTTGTACCTATTGTTGGTGATGTTATAGGCATATAAACTTCGGCTGTATTTGCCTTCCTCGAACAATCGAAACAACGCGACCAGATGGCGTTTAGCGCTGTCGTCCCTCAACAAAACCATAAAAGATACCCCCTCTATGAGGAGGTCCGGGTTCAATCCATTAACCCATGCGAATGATGCTTTTAGAATTCGTTGAAAATTTCTGATATTTTTTTTCCAAAAACAGGCATCGGATTGTGATTGACCATAATTGGGCGGAGCCAATCACATCCTGGATTAGAAGCCATTTCTCTTGTTGTTCAGCGTTTTCGATTCATTTTTGAAAAGTGCTGATTGAACAAATTTTCGCCACGTGTATGCGTCGTAATTATAATGATATGCAAAAATCATCAAGTACAAAAGTGTACATGAAGAAGTTTCTATTTTCTAAAGTGACCATTGGTACTGTTACACCCATTCCCCACACTGAAAGACAACACTTGACGCTAACCTATAACCCATATATCGCCGATTTTCAGAAGTATTAATCAATCACCCTGATTGAATCGACAATGTCACGTGACTGAAAGCTTGTTCACCATCGTGTATGACACTCAAACGCATGCTATTTTTGATTTTTGTAATTTGTGTATTTTTTTTTATTTTATTTTTATTATTTTTCCTTTTTTTACAAGACAAGACAAAACATATATGACATTGTTCCTAAGTACATGATTGTTCATACATATTAAACAAAGATCATCATCATCATCAGACATCATCATCATCATCATATAAGATATTATTATTAACACATAAGCAGATATTAAGCAAAAAATTGCCAATGTCATGTACATACATAAAGACATACACTGAGACACTGATGCAAAAACAATATATATAAACCTATGACATCAAACACACAAGAGAAAAACCAAA
>NW_018406089.1:2344247-2361546 GCF_002113885.1 Mizuhopecten yessoensis
ACTAGATATCAACACTCTATATACTACTCTTACCATCGTCCCACTAGATATCAACACTCTATATACTACTCTTACCATCGTCGCACTAGATATCAACGCTCTATATACTACACTTACCATCGTCCCACTAGGTATCAACACTCTATATACTACACTTACCATCGTCCCACTAGGTATCAACGCTCTATATACTACACTTACCATCGTCCTACTAGATATCAACACTCTATATACTACTCTTACCATCGTCCTACTAGATATCAACGCTCTATATACTACTCTTACCATCGGCCCTATAGATATCAACAATGAAATATCAACAGAAAACTATCATTTCATCATCAACCTACCAGAACCATTACCGGATGGCAGTTAATAAAAACGTCTAAACTTGGGATAGATACGCACCTTGCTTTATCTTGCCTTTGTGTATTGCGGCCTATACTGATATGTCCATTTTGTTATATCGCAGCGAAGAAAATACATCGTATCTGCGCCCAGCTTATCATTAGCTTTCATAAATATTTCGAAACAACAAAACGCACAAAAAAACGACTGAACGTATTTCGTCCCAATAGTTATCATGTAAAATTTTAGCTGTTAATAGGACGTTAAACAAAATTAAAAAAAGTCTGTAATGGGGAATGAATTGTTTGATGAAGAATCATAGCGTCTTAAGCAGTGAGTGATGAATGAATTCATAGAAGTGGGACAGCGATTTGAATTTGAATATGTCCTCGTGTTACCGACATCAATGCCTCCTGCCTATTCTGTTATTACACGTCGCTTGCATCGAGACCCGGAGACAGTTTTCCGTGCACTAGTTTGTGTTCGTTTTGATTTTCTTGGAATGTCTCCGATATATGGGTCAAATGGATACTGTTTGAGAGGCTGCTCGAGTATCACCGTGGTTAGATGAATATGAATTTATCAAATAATAGCACTTGGCTAACAAGATTCTCCAGTCATAGGCAATTTCGAAATCAAGTCGAATTACACCTGTGAGGAAGGCTTTGGGTTCTGTCCCCTGGCCGAGACATACCAAAGTCTTTAAAAATGGTAGTTTCTACTCCTGCTGAACGCTCAGCAAATTAGGAGTGGGACGACTGGTTCGCCCGTTGTCAGTATAATCTGACCGGGTGGGGCTTCCTGCTGGGTGTCTTCGGCAGTATGTCTCAGTGAGGTAGCACTATAAAGTCGGCATCAGTTCCGCGCTATCACAAGGAGACAAACACGAACATATCGCAGCCTCCCAAAATACACACACATACACTACACGCATGCATCTTGCACACAGGGGAGGCCGTCCTTAAATGACCTTAGCTGTTAATAGGACGTGAAACAAAATCAAACAAACAAACAAACAAAAGAATTACTTGAAGATTATGTCGATGTCGTCCTCAGATGTTGTGGAGAGAGTGAAGAATACCAATCCTTGATAATAAGTGTCACCTCTTTAATCATGTTCATAAAATGTAATGTAATTCATTTCAGACTTATATAAAAGTCATTAATGGTTATACTGCTATTGATTGATTAATCCTAATATGTTATTTGAATTATGGGGAAAAGATGATTTTATGCGTGACGACGGCTGTATAAAACGATACAGACTATATGCGACTCAAGCTGTATGTACTTACATGTAGTAGATTGACTTTTGCTGATTTCAGCAAAGCTAGTTTATCTGGGCTAACAAGATTTGGTATCCAAGTATGTGTTTGCATGAGGATGGAGTACAGGAAGTATGTAACTGACCTATACTCTAACATAAGTGTACAGCTCAGTACATATACTGGTGGGAGACTATGGATTGCTTTCCAGATGCTTTGCCTTAGTTAGCATTTAGCTTACAGTTCTGGTTTGTGTTGGAGCGGGAGATATTAGTTTAGTTAGCCTTTGGCTTACAGTTTAAGGTTTATCAAATATTTAAAAAAAAAAAAAAAAAAAAAAAAATATTTTCACGCATATATAAATCCGAAAATTTGTGACAAACGTAATGTATGCAACAATGTATTTATATCAGAACCATAATAATATATGTCTTTACTCTGTCTGAAATCGACACATTAGAGCAATATTTAAAGTATAGTGATACACGTACGTTCGTTACATATGAATGGAAAAAGGGCAGATCCTATCTCCGAAGTAAGGTCGCATGAGTTTTAATGTATTCCCTATTGTATTTGTTGCATCGTAATACTAAGTAAAGAACATTTTCTTTCATGTTGTGCTTTA
Source organism: Mizuhopecten yessoensis (assembly GCF_002113885.1). Taxonomy (NCBI): domain Eukaryota; kingdom Metazoa; phylum Mollusca; class Bivalvia; order Pectinida; family Pectinidae; genus Mizuhopecten; species Mizuhopecten yessoensis. Next base: position 2,346,486 of record NW_018406089.1, read on the forward strand.
CAGATACATTCATCATCCATAATGTGAGTTTAATCGAACATTTTGTGAAAATTTTAATGTAAACTATAGGATTTTGTAATATATAGGAAATATGTATACAAAAATTCAGTCCAAAAAAAGTGGTGGAAAGTATTCATTTCGCACAGCAAAGTTTCCTATGTACCCAAAAAGGTGAGAGCATAAGACACCCCATGGCGTCCACCAAACAGCAATGTACCTGATTACAGGTAATTGGTAATGAAATTCGTTGCAAGCCTACAATAAACCTTTCAGTTCATGTTAGTTCACAACAAATTCCAAATTCAAATATGCTTCATTACTTTGCGTGATTGATAATATTTTTGTTACCAATAAATTTTAAGATAAGATGTAATATCCTTGTCGCTTTTGAGAAATTGTTCCTATACTTTTTAATTACCCCGGGGCAGGCGCGGATTTAGGGGGGGGGGCACACCCGGCCCCGGCCCCGGCCCCCCCTTTTGGCGGCGGACTGACCTTTTCCGGGCCGGCCCATAATGGTCTGATCGGCCGGGAAAGGGAACATATTAACATTTTAAAATGCATCAAATAATGCACGGAGCTTGTATAAAAAAAATCTGGGGCTACGCCCCACACATCCTAGCAAATATTGTGGGTTTCCGTTATCTGATATTTTTACAATATTTTCTATATTAAAACAATATTTGCTGGCATCGCTACGCTCGTCTACTTTGTATCTTGACCCTAAAGTGTTTTTTTTATTTTACCACCTCCGCAAAACCCCAAGTTGCAACTTGCAACGCTCGGCGGAAATATACTAGCATAAGTTGCATAATTATATTATTGACCGCTCGTTATAGATGATCTGAAAATTAATACTTTTTATTGTAACCTTCCTAACCGCCCGGGCGATATTAATCATATCATTATACACGAACGATAAAGGGTTTTTTTCGGCTGACAATATAATGTATAATCGATTAAACATATCCATTCAATTATTTTGGTATTATATATATTGTTGGAACTGTTTAACTATCTTGTATGTACAACATAATATCTCATTGTGGTACTTATAGCTTACCATCGTGTACGTACAAGAAAGTATCTTCACACAGCATACTATTGTTTACGTAGTAATAAGTTGTACGTACCAGAATGAGATGATATGCTGTACTTACAAGTATGATAATTCTAAATTAAATTTAAAGGTGACGCGTATGTGCCTGCTAAGTTGTACCATTTTAACCAGATAGCTTAGCAAATGTCCACCGTTGGTAATATGCACGCCCTTACATGAGTTAATCAGCGTAGACATTTCAGATATATCATTGTCTACACTAGTGAATTAGTCAACAATTTTAAAATGCGAGACTATATCAGGGGCGGGTCCAGGGGAGGGCGTAATGGGCGGACCCCCCCCCCCCCCCCTTTTAAAAAAAAAAGGTTTTTTTAACGTAATCTGCTAATATTGTTTTGAATATGGCAATGCTCCAAGTCAGGAAGCGTTACCTTAGTGCATTTCACAATTATTTTATGTTTTTTAGCAAAAAAAAGGTCCAAAACTATTTTCGCCTCGCTCCGCTCGGCGACAGATTTTATTCTACTCCCCCTCTTTCAAATATCCTAGAAACGCCCCTGTATATAGCTAGTGGCCTTAGGTGTCGCACTGATTTGAACTTACCGTTTGTTTACCAACTTAGTGATGCCATGAGTAACTCATTAATTAAACAGCAACGATGTTATGGTGTTATTTGTTCTTTTGTACGACAAACGTTCAATGTCTGAAGACTAGATTTATATTTTGACGGTGGACCTCTCGTATCCCCCTTGCGGGCGGGACGCCAAATTAGGTAATAATGAACAAGCCCCCTGTGGATTCATACATTTGTCATCACCAGGTTGCCCCTATAATAATACCATCTGACTTCTAAAACACGCTGTTGATAGAGAATTTGAACCGAAACTTTAATTTTCTTTCCAGTACACAAAAAAAGTCTTTGGGCCATACTTAAAATATGTTTTTTTCTTCTTGTTAATTAAACATAAAAACAATCCTCAGAACACGGGAAATCGCTTCTGAGACGTTCTAGAAAACACATTTTTTTGGGGGGAGATCCCCCAAACCCCCCTTACGGGGAGGGGGTCTGTACCCTCCCCCTCCTCGCGCTACGCGCTCGGGCTGCTGCCTTTCGCAGCACACCGTTGACTATTGAGAAAAATTTCTCGGCCCCCCCTTTTAGGAAATCCTGGANGGGGGAACCCCAGCGGGGACTATTAATTTCGGTTTAAGTCCCAGATTTTGACATCTGTTGCCTATCACGCTAAAGAGCTGTCGTGTGTTTGCTTCTATCGGAATTATACCAGGCGCTTATTACAAGCTCTTGGATAACTCAGATAAAGATTTCCATTTCAAACAGGAATATCATACAATATGAAGGCGTTCCAAATTTTACACGGGAATTACATATAACCTAAAGATGTTCCTAGTATGAATCAGGCAATTTTGAGGTTCCCGAAGGGGTAGACTGTTATATTATGGATTGCTGTTGATTGATTTAGATATTTTATGTCTGACCATCGACTACCGTAGATATTTGCGTATAGTGTGCACTTCTGTAACGAAAAATGAAAGTGTCAATAAAGGGTTGCGCGGATACTCAAGAACAATCCAAAACTAGTCCTTGGTCGTGACCATTTGATTTATCGTGAATTTTTCGGGGATTTTCGGAAATGTTTTGAAATATGCTTGCAGCAATAAACTGGTAAATTTCGTTGAATAACTCATGATTGCATTGTCTATTTAACCATTGCGAAAGGTTGCAAGTTTAAGTCGTATTATACAATAGAATCGGATAAATAAATTATGGAGTAAAGTAAGCCAAACTTTCAGGATACGATACCACGTATGTGGAGACATAACGAAGAATTGCATCTTAAAAAGCACTCTGGGGTTAAAATGCCGTTCTTGGGTAAAATCATGCTGAACTATTTAATCTTGACAGTAGGAATGTGTCAAAACGACATGGTGGTGGTGGGGGGGGNAAAGTCTCACATACATGCGAATTGAACCGATAATAATAAAAGTTAGGGTTTGAAAAATAAATATTAACAGACTCAAAACAGCCAAATACATTCCGATCTTTTCTTTTCAAAGAAGAATTGCTGAAGTCACAATTGTTTTGTGTTTTTTTTATGTCTCGTGAATTTGGCTGTTGGCGGTCCTCGTCGGACCTGTTTGAGTGACTGCCTTTAACAACACGTACACACTCTGCCGATAGGCCTATCGATGTCCGATTCAGTCAGATTTGCAGACGATCAGAAAAATACTTTGAATCGTGTATTTTGTATTAAAAAAAAGTGAAAGATTTATCCGTATATAGGATTGAATCTTTTCTGAAAGTTATTGTTGTGAAAACAAAATTGTTTAAACTTTTATTCCAATTACCTGTTCTGTGCATGCCCTGGGACGACAGATATTTGCCCATGCTTTCTTATTAATTCCATGTGTTGGTGTGATAACCTAAACAGCGTGTATGTATATACACCTGTCATTGTTAGATCATTTAGATTGACAGGTGCAAATATGACTGTTGTAGCTTGGTCAATGATTTATTATACTGAAAATTATCATATACAAATGTAGGAGATGGGTTGACTTTCATGTTATTTTGACATATTTCTAGTTATCATCAGACTTTCGTTTTTGCATTGCTTTTAGGGGATATTTCATACTCATTTGTTCATATTCATCTCATAATGAAGGGTAAATGTATTCGTGAAGGTCGCTATCGTATCTTCGCAAAATCTCGTAAAGGTACACAAAATGTAAAACAAATCCATAATATAAATGGTTTTTGGTTATACTGACTAAAAGTGACATACATTGCTCAAATAAAGAAGTTAGTATTTGTCAGAAGTGCTACATAAGGTTTCTGCGCAAAAGAAACCTTATGTAGAGAAAAGAGAATCTGAAAAAGAACGTATTGAAGATGAAACTACTAGAAGTTTTCCTCTCTAAAAAATCAAGGTCCTGTTTTACGGGTCCGGTTAACATAACAAATGTTGTCTTTGTTTTACCAATTTTAATTTGACGAAAAGCAAATCCACATTTCTTCAAAAACGTGCCAAGAATCATTTAATTTCACACACAAATTGTGGTGTTCTGCGTCATCACGTGTATTCTCATTTCGTCTTATTGGCAATGACCAGAACCCTTGTACACAGGTTATACTATAAGGAAGAGGGTCTTTGAATTCTCAATTATAGTTTAGGTCGATTAAAGTCAAAGAATAAATTGGCCTTCACTCTATTTTTTGTATTTTGGATGACATTGACTCCAAAGCTTGGACAGGTTGGTCATAGAACTGTTTCTCAAAATCCTTTCATACTTTTTTACTTATCTTTCTCCTTCGGTATAGACCAAAACTATACTGAAGAAGTATGTTGTATGTCCGATTGAGCTTGACCCGAGGTTTAGTAGCTTAGATAAGCGTTGACCAATGAACTAGTTATATTTAGTACGAGGTGCTTACAAGTAAGTATCAAATACTTTAATTAAAATTTTAGCGCACTTTCGCATTTACACAGATCAGCGCATCGATAAAGTGGCATTAATAGGACGTTAAACAAAATAAAACCAAACCAGATGTCACTGTAATTCCTTAAAAGATAATGGAATATTTATGTGAGTAAAAGAAGTTTTTAGCTCACCTGCCCGAAGGGCAAGCGAGCTTATGCAATGATTCGTCGTCCGTCGTCCGTCCGTCCAGCGTCAACCTTTTGCTTTAAACAACTTCTTCTCAGTAACCAAAAGGCCTAGGGTGATGATATTTTTGACAGTAGCATGCTGAGTTAAAGGGCACCCAAGTTTGTTCAAACGAATGACCTTCGCTCATATTCAAGGTCACTGGGATCAAATATGTTTGAAACCTTTCAACAATTTCTTCTCAATAAGCAAAAGTCCTAGGAAGATGATATTTTGCCAGTAGCATGCTGGGATAGAGGGCTGACAAGTTTGTTCAAATGAACGATCGTCACCTATTTTCAAGGCCACAGGGATCAAATATGTGTAATACCTTTAATATGTTTAAAACCTTAAATATGTTTAAAACCTTTAAACAACTTCTTTTCATTAACCAAAAGGTTAGGATGATGATATTTGGCCAGTAGCATGCTGGGATCAAGGGCAACACAGTTTGTTAAAATCAGTGACCTTCGCTCATATTCAAGGTCACAGGTATCAAATATGTTTAAATCTTTAAATGCCTTCTTCTGAATAACCAAAATGCCCAGGAAGATGATATATGTCCAGAAGCATGCTTTGAGAAAGGACTACTAAGTTTGCTCAAATTAAATAACCAGAAGACCAAGGATAATGATATTTGGTCAGGAGCATGCTTTGATAAAGGGCTACCAAGTTTGTTCAAATAAATGACCTTCACCCATATTCAAGGTCAAAGGAGTCAAATATGTTAAAAAATGTTAAAAGACTACTGAATAACCAAAGGTTTCAGGATGATGATATCTACCCAGTAGCATGATAGGATGAGGGGCTACTAAGTTTGTTCAAATAAATTACCTTGAACAGAATTCAAGGTCACAGGGATAAAATATGTTCAAAATCTTTAAATGACTTCTTAATAACCAAAACGACCAGGGTGATTTTATTTGGCCAGTAGCATGCTAGGATGAGGGGCTATCAATTTTGTTGAAATGAATGACCCTGACATATAATCAAGGTCATAGGTATCAAATATGTTTAAAACATTTAAACGACTTCTTCTGAATAACCAAAATGCCCAATAAGATGATATATGGCCAGAAGCATGCTTGCATGAAGGGCTCCAAAGTTTGTTCAATTAAATGACCTTCACCCACTTTCAAGGTCACAGGGGTCAATCACCTTGACCGGAAATCAGGGTCACAGGGGTTGAATTTGTTTAAAATCTCTAAACAGCTTCTTTTGAATAACCAAGAGGCCCAGAGTGTTGATATTTGGCCAGTAGCATGACTTCGACCTGTATTTAAGGTCACATGGGTCAAATATGTTCATAATCTTTTGAACGACTTCTTCTGAATAACCAAAGTGCACAGGATAATGATATATAACCAGTTAAATGCTGGGATCAAGGACTTCTAAGCTTGTTCAAATGAATGGCATTGACTTGTATTCAAGGTCACAGGGGTCAAATATGATAAAAAGCTTTAAAGTACTTCTTCTGAATAACCGATATGCCCAGAATGATGATATTTGGCCAATAGCATGCCTTGATGAAGAGCTACCAAGTTTGTTAAAATGAGTGGCGTTGACTTTAGTTAAGGTCACAGGTGTCGAATTTGTTATAAATCTTTAAACGACTTCTTCTGAATAACCAATAAGCCCAGAATATAGATATTTGGCCAGTAGCATGCTTGGATGAAGGGTTATCAAGTCATTTGAAAGTCCTCTACCCACTTTCAAGGTCACATTTGGTCAAATATGTAAAAACCTTTTAATGACCTTATCTCATTAAACAGAATGTCTAGGGTGGTGATATTTAGCAAGTTGCATGCTGACAAGAAGGGCTATAAAGTTTTTTCAACGTAATGACCTTGTTTGACTTTCAATGTCACAGGGGTCAAATGTTTAAAAATCTTCGAACAGTTTCTTGTGAATGACTTATAGTCATAAATACTGATATTTTGACTAGCTTTATTTTAGCTCACTTTATGGTTACAAGAATGAGATCAATACCGGGTGAGCGATTCAGGCCCATTGGGCCTGTTGTTTTAATTAGCAATGAAAGTAATAATGACAACATAAACATTTCGAATCCATTTAAATAACAGTTGATGTATCATGTGGTACAGTAAATAAAAGAAGTACATGAAGTGGTGCCAACAGAGGTGATTTATTGAAGCTGGAAAACTTGTATCATAATTGTTGTAAAATAAAGATAGTTTACTTTTAAAGAAAAGCTTCAGGAGAGTTCTCTAGTAATTAGCCTTCCGTGAGACGCACTAATAACAAGACTTAATCGCTGGTAGGTAATCAACTGACATGTTAATTAACTGGAAGTAAATGGTTTATACAGACAGGGTCAGATGCTATCAATTGGTTCTATCTGATTTGACGTTTATAAGTATGTCGTTACAACCTTACATAAATGTTGGTCAACAACAACAAACAACTATTATGATGGTTACCAAGACAATGTATATACATGTTTAGGTCTTTGTTCAAGAACACTATATTTGTATACTTTGTTCAGGTAAGCAGGTTACTTTGGCCTCAATGGATCCAAAGCTAGACAAATACACATTTAGACAAACCTATCTGATGACACTTATCTCCTTGTCCATCTTTAGCTCAGAAAGTGAATCTGCTCATGCTTAAGAACCCTTGTAATCTGCTTACAATGGTAACAACTGAATTATTTTGTATGAATTTAATATAGACTTATTGATGCTGTTTCGACACACTGTCGTCTGCTGTCTTTTGAAATAAACAACATCTCTTCCCAAACTACTGACCAGAATTCAAACAAACTCTGATGTTAATGCATAACCATATATGCATGGACCATTTATATATATACTAGCGGAAAAAAGAAACTGTGCATGCCTAAAATGTGTTATAAAAATAAATGTGTATGACGTAGAACAACAAGGTTTTCAGGGACAATTTGCTTGTTATATATTAACAGTTGCATTCCATTTTCCACGTTATGGAATCAATAAGTTCCGCTCAGGAGTGACGTAAACACAGCAGGGGTCAATACTGAGTTCACAAAGTTAATACCTCGTATGTCCACCGTTTGCCTGAATGCAAGCCTGGCAACGTCGACGCATGGAGCCTATCAGACGGTTCAAGAATGCTTGTGGGATGGCATTCCAGATCTGTAACAAAGCTGCAGCCAAATCAGCTGTTGATTAGGTAATGCCCGTAATCTGCACTTCATTTCATCCCAGACGTGTCCAAATGGCGACAGATCGGGGGATACAGCAGGCCAGGGCAACACGTCAACGTTCTGCTGGGCCAGAAAGTCCATAGCGACACGAGCTGTGTATAGCCTAACGTTGTCCTGCTGTAACGTAATGTGACGTTGCTGCCCTTGCACGAATGGAACGACGTGGGTCCGGAGGATCTCGTCACGGTAACGTAGCGCGTTCAAATTCCCGTTAACGACCACCAGAGGCGTTCTCCCGTTGGTTGTGATGTCGCCCCAAATCATAACGCTGCCTCTGCCGAAAGAACGTCGTTGTACCACACACGCGTCACGGAATCGTTCTCCAACGCGACGATAAACTCTGGAACGGCCGTCACTACTATCCAGGTGGACTCGCAACTCGTCCGTAAACAAAATGCCTGCCCAGTCCTGTCGCGGACGGATAGCTCGTTCACGCAATCGGTTCCGTACAGTTCTCGGGCTTATTTGTACAGTAGCAACCCAGGGATTGTCCGTGCAGTCAAACTTGCCATTTGGAAGCGATTTCTAAAATGGACAAGCCGAATATGGTTGACCTGTTGACGTGACGTCGCAAGTGGACGTCCCGCACGAGGTCGATCGCCGACGTGGCCAAACTGTTGATGTCGTCTCCACAAATCCCGGATTGTGTTTCGATGGACATTAAAACGGGTCGAAACAACAGCTTGGCCTATACCAGCTTGAAGCATACCAATAATCCGGAGGTGGTCATTTTCATTGAGCCTTAGCATAGCATTAATCACAAATTAAAACGTTATAATGCTGTTTTTACTGTGAACTGGTCTCAACAGAGTGACCCAACAGTTGAAAAATAAACTTTCATTGTCGAATCGGATGGCTGGACGAGAAAACTGATCAACGCCTATAGAGAGCAAACTACACGGGAAAAACTGTTAATGACACACGGATAGTGTGTATGTGTCATACTCGGTCATGTGTGTGGATTTTCATGTATATACGGTTGGTAATACATGTTCTATATTAATTCTCCGCATGCACAGTTTCCTTTTTTCCGCTATTATATATATATATTAGACCATGGGATCAAGACCTACACTAAAGAGGCCAACTCTTCTGGGGCTTTAAAGTTGGGTCAGATAAACTGGTTTGCTTTATATGACATATCCTCCCAAAGTGGTGGGCAGATTTCAACCAAATTCCTGCTGGCTCTCCTCCCAAACTATTTGACAGATTTCATCTTGATTTCCAAAGTAACCAAGCTAAATGAACTCTTCAAGGCCCTTGGACATCTTGTTTACACAAGTTTATTCATGAATACATATAACCCAATGTTTTGTTAAAAAGCGTTATAGAACTGGTATATGGCACGTTATCATAGGTCTTATTTAAAGGCAATTTTTGTGAACTCAAAATGAGAATTGAGGAGAGGGGCTTATTTGCGAGTAACCACTCTACTCTTGGGTCATTTACCAAAGTGGAGAGGGAGCTTATTTACGTCAAATATGGTATCTTATTCTGACTCTACAAATCTATATCTCTATGTAATTTATAAACAAAAGAAGCTGATTTTATTATTGATAAGTCTGTGAACAGTATTATCTGTCTTGATGTAAACGGAATTTTGAAGTGCTGACTGACTGGCTTATCTGATAATGGTATGTGGACCCCATTTCACGCAGACTGATTACCTTATTTGAGAGTGGGTGGTTTGTTGATACTGTATGATGTAATTTGATAGTATGTGAAATGTAAAACCTAGATATAATGCCCCTCGTTTACTGCCAACTTATTTCAATGTCCCTTTTTATCGTTTTCTTAAGAATTTCGTTATGCATTTCCCTCAATTGATCACCAAACCCCTTTATAATTGGTTTTGGACAAATGGTAGCAGTATAACGTGGTTTTTACGGTATTTACAAAATAATTGAGCTTTGTCAAATGTGAAAATAATTTGAATTAAGCAGAATTACAAAGAGTGGAAATAATTCATTTAAGCTCTCCCTCTGAGTTCAATGTGAACTGCTATAGATTGAAAGCAGGAGATGCAAGTTCAACTTGAGAAAATATGACAAGAAGAAATAGGTGAGTGTCCATATATAAATCTTGAAAACAAAATGTTACTCTATAACCAGAAAAGCACTGTACTGCGATGTTAAATAAAGTGGGTCTAAATAAAGTAATTCTGAGTTTGTAGCATGTATAGCTGTCAAACCTCCCTCTTGTTCATATTTTTCTGATATTCAAAATATTATTTTCTTACGTACATAAACTAGGGGTATAGCATGGAATCCATTCTACAATAAGTCAGTCAAGTGTATTGTGTGCTACCATGAAATGTGCTGAGGCAACAGTTAATCACAGTCCCCAAAATCTTCCCAAGTTGAGGGTCAATTAAGCTTACCTATTGCTTGCTAATTTCACATCATGTGAAATGTACTAGAATGTGTTATTATATTATATGCAGATTTTCAAGCCTTTTGTGGTTTAATACTGCATTGTAAGTTACAAAAGTATGTCCATGGGACTACATACTGGCGTATTGCATGTACAGTATATGTATTTATACAAGTATTTGATACACAAACAGTTATCTTGGACGGTTAAGACCAGGGTGGGTTTGAGGGCTCTCCTCAGCAAATACATCTCACAGAATATTTTATCGGAAAGTCCCCCATCCTTCATAACTGTCCTCATATAAATATATTTCTTCAAATAGGTGGCAATTTTTAACTTTGGATTTTAATATTGGTTGTAACCTAAAATAAAGTTCTGATTCCGGGACATACCAATACCAGGCTGATACCCATAAAGGGGGCCCCATGAACCGTTGCAAAATGCACCAACCAATGAGGAAAGTGACTAGGTAAGGAGGATATGTGAGGGAGCTATGGCCTCAACTAGAAGGGAGGTCTCCATCAAGGAAAATTTGATTTTTTGATGAGAGATCATGTATTCCCAGTGTATCTAAAAAATGTATATGTGATAAAATGTCTTTGATGGATACTTTTGAATCCATATTGGGCCACAACTGCACAGCATGTATACGATGTCTGACAATCATGCAGTCCATTTAATGATCACGTGTTAAATCTGTATTGCAGATAATAATATCTTCAGTTTCAAACCAGTTGTTTTTTTATAATTGCAGCCTCTTTGGATTTATTCACATCTTCCAAATATTCCTGTGCTGCCTGAAATACAAGAAAGAATATATCATTTAATGTTTCGGTTGTTTTCATTGTTATAAAGTTTATAATATTATATAATAATTCATGCTATTTCCATGATCAACTGTTTTTATTATATTTTCTTTAAAACTGGCCAGGAGCGGATCCAAATTTGTTTGATGGACAGGTGTTACCATTCCAGTTTAATTTTGCTGCGCATGTAATCTGAACCATATAGTGTTGCACAAAATTAAGTTAGATACCTGTCTTGGCTAGCCCCCTTGTACTTTCCCAACTTGCATTTTTTAAAGTTAAATGCCAGAGTGGAATGAATCGTGAATATATTTCAAATATTTTTTGTATTTAATTACATGTATTTCAATTTTCACCAGAAAAAAACTACCTGTTTATCCATCATGAAAGAAAAAGATTATCGGATTAAAAACTTCAAATTTTACACTTGCACCCTGTTACTACTACGGATCACTGACCTTACAGGTACAAACGTCTCTATCATGGTTCGCTGACCAATTTAATTGATGCTGGGGAAGTGTCAACAGTTCAACACCGAGTTCATAAACATGTTAGAGGGGAGGGGACAGATATTGCGCGGGCAGTGTAATACACAAACAGTTATAAAGTCAAGAAATGAAAATATTAAAATCAGATAAAATTGCTACGCTCGCAATGAACCAAAAACATAATATATTGACTTCAACATCAAGGCGACAGTGCGTCAGAGACGTGGACTATATATTGGCTTTTTACAAGTTTGGGGGTGTTACATATCATTCTGGAGTTTCATTTATATTGCATACTGTCTATGTCGGAATAAATTCACATGTTATTCACTGATTCAGAGAACGTACCTTACCATGTAATCTTTACAAAAACATTCAGTTTACACGTCAAGATACTTGATGATACAGTCAGTATAGTACCGTAATATGAGTGCCAATCGGCCATCGAAGGTATGAGTGCTCAGGGATTTCAAGCCCCGAAAATTCAATAAACTTTTGCCCAAAACATTTACTCTGTTAAAAACATATTATTACCTGACCTCATGAAACATTTGAAATGTATTTGGCAAGTGCAATGTCCTGCGTTGCACCACAGGAGTCCGAAATTCTGTCAGAAATAAATAATAACAGCACAGTGGAACCAGCTTATTATGATATTCTATTTGCCAGAGAAAAAAATATAATAAACGATATATTACCAAAAAAACGATCACGCTGTGTTCTATCGTTTTTAGATTGTCTGAACCGGAAGTGAGATGCCCTATAGTCATCAGACATAGATTAATGCGGACACCTGATAAGAAGTTAATACAAATTGATGAAATAATAATTGATATCATTTTTTAATTGTCATTAGTATCAGCTTGTTGAAAAAATTCAAGAAGATTTCATTTTGTCGTCGTAATGATCAGTATGTAAATTCTACTTTCATTTTCAAATAACTTCGTTATACTTCATCCAAGCTAACAATATCGTAATGTAACAGTCAATAAGATAAAAGAAGTGAAATAAATAGCTATGATTTACCTATTTTGCACGAAGAAGTTGCGTTATATTTTGGCCCATAAGCGTCACAATATTTTGCCGCGCTGTGTAAATTACGATCACGTGACAATCACTTGCCTCGCAAGTCGTGCGGTTATATCAAATTGCATAAAACAATAACAACTAAAAACACAAAATATTTCTATTTTTAACAGTAATCAAATATTCTTTTCAACGAAAATGGTGTATTTTGTAAATAAAGCAGCCTTCGTTAGTTGTTAACGACAATAACGTTTACTTTGGATTGAATTCCAGCACCATACTGTTTTGACACTTTTCAACGTAGACACGGGGAAATCAACTTGTAATGCAATAGAGAATACAGAAACCATTGCTTAGATGATTAAAAACACACGTCTTCCTTCTGCCAGACTGGAGTAATATTTTCCCTGAATCGGCATGATTTTCTCACATGACGTGTCAAGGCAACCGTTAATATTAATGGAAGGCATGTTCGGTTTCTTATCAGAATTTCAATGTAGAAAAAATAAATGTATTCTTAACCTTAATATAGAGACAGGTAGATATAATGCAGTGCCTCGAAACCAGAGATTGTGTACTTTATGTGATCTTCGAGATGTCGGGGATGAGTTTCATTTCATTCTTATGTGTCCTGTGTTTTAGCTCACCTGGTCCGAAGGACCATGGTGAGCTTATGCCATACCGCAGCGTCCGTCGTCCGTCCGTCAACTTTTCCTTTAAAACGCTACTTGTCCTGAACGGCCAAGTAGATTTTGACTAAATTTGGTCTGAAGCATCCTTAGGCCAAAGGGACTCAATTTTGTACAAATGGTGGATGTGGGCCCCCTAGGGGCAGAGGGGCGGGGCCCAATAGGGGAAATAGAGGTAAAACCTTCAAAATCCTTCTTCTATAACGTAGGGATTAAGGGATTTTATCCAAATTAAGTCTGGAGCATCCTTTGGCCAAGGGGACTCAATTTTGTATAAATAGTGGGTGTGGCGCCCCTTGGGGCAGATGGGCGGGGCCGAATAGAGGAAATAGGTAAAACTTTCAAAATCCTTCTCCTACCGTAGGGATTAAGGGATTTTAACCTAATTTAGTCTGGAGCATCCTTGGGCCAAGGGGACTCAATTTTGTATAAATGGTAGGTGTGGCCCCCTGGGGGCAGAGGGGTGGGGCCCAATATGGGAAATAGAGGTAAAACCTTCAAAATCCTTCTTCTACCGTAGGGATTACGGGATTTTATCCTAATTTAGTCTGGATCATCCTTGGGCCAAGGGGACTCAATTTTGTATAAATGGTGGGTGTGGCGCCCCTTGGGGTTGATGGGTGGGGCCGAATAGGGGAAATAGGTAAAACCTTCAAAATCCATCTCCTACCGTAGGGATTAAAGGATTTTATCCTAATTTAGTCTGGATCATCCTTTGGCGAAGGGGACTCAATTTTGTATAAATGGTGGGTGTGGCCCCCCTGAGGGGCGAGGCCCAATAGGGGAACATAGCAAATTATTCTTTAAAATCCTTCTACTTCTGTAGGAATGACAGGATTTGTCCATATTTGGTGTTGAGAATCCTTGGGTTAAAGGAAACCAATTTTGTATAAACCATTGGTCTGACTCCCCAGGGATCTGAAAGGCGGGGCCCAATGGGGGAAACATAGCAAATTATTCGTTAAAATCACTCTTCTTTTGTAGGAATGAAAAGATTTGATCCATATTTGGTGTGAAGCATTCTTGGGTAGAGGGGGACCAATTTTGTATAAACGGTGGGTGTGGCCCCCCTGGGACCTGAGGGGCTGGGCCCTATAGGGGAAATAGCGGTAAAACCTTTAAAGTCCTTCTTCTACCATAGGGATTAAGTGATGTTATCCTAATTTAGTCTGGAGCATCCTTGGGCAAAGGGGACTCAATTTTGTATAAGCAGTGGGTGTGGTCTCCCAGGGGACAGAAGGGCGTGGTCCAATAGGAGAAATAGAGGTAAAACCTTTAAAATCCTTCTTCGACCATCGTGATTAAGGGATTTTATCCTTATTTAGTTTGGAGCATCCTTTGGCCAAGGGGACTCAATTTTGTATAAACGGTGGGTATGTGAAGCATCCTTGGGTAAAGGGGAACCAATTTTGTAAAAACGGTGGGTGTGGCCCCCTGGGACCTGAGGGACTGGGCCCTATAGGGGAACTAGAGGTAAAACCTTTAAAGTCCTTCTTCTACCATAGGGATTAAGTGATGTTATCCTAATTTAGTCTGGAGCATCCTTGGGCCAAGGGGACTCAATTTTGTATAAGCAGTGGGTGTGGTCTCCCAGGGGCAGAAGGGCGTGGTCCAATAGGAGAAATAGAGGTAAAACCTTTAAAATCCTTCTTCGACCATCGTGATTAAGGGATTTTATCCTATTTAGTCTGGAGCATCCTTTCGCCAAGGGGACTCAATTTTGTATTAACGGTGGGTATGAACCCCCC
>NW_018406089.1:2361588-2451600 GCF_002113885.1 Mizuhopecten yessoensis
CCCGTTGTCAGTATAATGTGACCGGGTGGGGCGTCCTGCTGGGTGTCTTCGGCAGTATGTTTCAGTGAGGTAGCACTATAAAGTCGGCATCAGTTCCGCGCTATCACAAGGAGACAAACACGAACATATCGCAGCCTCCCAAAATACACACACATACACTACACGCATGCATCTTGCACACAGGGGAGGCCGTCCTTAAATGACCTCAGCTGTTAATAGGACGTTAAACAAAATCAAACAAACAAACATATTCAGTTGAGCGATACAGGCCCTATGGGCCTCTTGTTAGAATTAAGAGTATCGTTTATCAAGCCATATTATCGTATTCGTCCTTCTGTGTTTAAATTAATAGAGCTACTGTCTAGCAAACTTTTCAAACTTATTAGAAATTTAAGTAAGTACTTGATTCAGGCAACTGTTAAGAGAAGTCGTATATTATGAAATATAAGCTGTATCAAAGTCTTGCTATAAACATTTTGTTACTATATAATGCGATTGACATCTATGTCTTTTACTACACAATGAGTTATAATTTCATTTCATTATATAATATATAGTACTCGTTCTACCTTTATAATGAGGTTGTACATGTATGATTGACTTTGACGTTTTATTATTTCCTAGAAATTTGGTTAGATTAAGGCTTTATTTGTATTATTTCATAAACAACTAAATTATGCAACTAAATTATGCTTCATAAGAGTCCGCTAAGTTACATTAGGAAAACCTTAAAGAATTTTCAAACTTATAACAATTTCATAATTTGTAAATATTATGTATGGAATTGAATCTATTGCATATGTTCTCCGCCATTGTACAAGATATTTGTAAAGTATTTATCTATATGTATATTTCTGTACGCCTATATGCAACGTGCATTTGGTAATAAATTGAATTAAATTGAATTGTAAGAGATGATTTTAATAAAATTGGCCTAATCATTTCCATTCCATACACAGTCCTACAGTGTAATTTTGATAGTAATTGACTACCGCACATGTCTTTTTATGACTAGAAAGCGATGGTCGATCTATTGTTTTCCACTGACGGGGGTGAAGCAAGGTGTGAAAATTTTACCTGGAGTGGACAGTTGATCACCTCAGGTGATGTACAGTTAGCCCGACCTATTGTTCAATTGTCCTGGTGTCAAACACAGACAACTTACCTGAGTTTTTACCTTATAAAACCCATCACGGCAGAAACAAATATTACAATAAGCGGGGTCCAACCTTTGACCATATCATAATAAACGATTTGTTTTACTTAGTTAAAGGAAAAAATCGGTACATGGGAAAAGAATTATAATAAGCGACATCATAATAAGTAGGTTCCACTCTAGTACAAAAAACTCCTATAATATATCAAAGATATATTTTCACAACATAAAACAGTAAACAGAAATACTGTTATTAAATTGAATGAATGTGTAACAAGATTTTAACAAACATGTCTTTCAATCCCTGTCTTGAACACACCGCATCGTGTTTCATTAGTACTGATAAAATATCTTGTGATGTACATGTTTGATAGAGAAAATATTTCACTCCATCTTTTGCCGTTTTTTATCTGTAAACAATTCATGGATATTATCAAATATTATGTGTATTACCAAACACGTATATATTACAATATATACCTCTCTGCTAGTACTTCTTTTAATTTTTACTTTTGTTACGAAAGCGGCACAAAATCACCTAAAATCTGACTGATCGGGTTAATCTAATATTACATCTGAGGGAGAAAAAGCTTTGTGCTAACTCACAAATATGGTTCGACCCTACAAATAGACCGACTTCGTTCAAATCCGGCTGATCAGGTTAGTCCAATGTTCTACTAAGGGAGATAAGGTTTTGCAGAATATTAAAGGTAAACCGAGGCGGTGACCTTCGGCCACATCCAGTCAGCTCGGCTGCTTGCTGTTTGACGAGTAGCTACAGTTATCAAATCATGGTTAGCTTTACAGTTCTTTGGTTTTAATGTATTGGTCCTGTCGATTTATTCTGTGACACTACTGAAATGGACAAAACATTTTGGAGAGAGTTTCTTAATTCTGCCAAAAAGAATAGTCATATACAAGTGGTCAGTGATATAACTTCAGGCTTATTTGCAGTGGTAATTTTTGTGATATAAAGCAAAACGAAACCTTTTCTTGTTCGCATGCACTAGATATTTACCCAAATTTCTAATTTCTGATAAACTATTACTGTTTAGCAGTTTGATAAATTTAAACATGCTAGTACGGTTTACATAATATTTTTTGATGAATTTAGCTCTTATGTCAGCATAACAAGGACATTTCAAAATGAAATGAAATTCATCTTCTACCGCATTCATATTACATAATGTACACAATCTGTTTCCTCTTTCGATATTGTTATACCTGCCACATTCAATATTTAATTTGTGTGCTGATAGTCTTATTTTACAAAGATGTTTTACATAATTAATATTGATAGATTTGGACAAATAAAACTGTAGTCCAAAGTTAAAAATATATTGATAAAGTGCACCTTTTGCAGTAGATGTTATTTTTTCAAAACATTCTTGTTTGAATATATCAGAAATGCGTTCCTTAATTATGAAAAATATATCATTATTTAGACTCGGTGGCTTCCCACACATAACCAAGACCAATTCTGTATAATTCTTACTTCACCTTACTTAACCATATATCGTTGTTAGATCGCATAGCATAATTTTTGTTTACAGTTTTCAGATTTTCTTAATTTTATCCAATATTTGAAAATACGAAATTTACGAACTATATTCATAGGATACCGTCCTAGTTCATAATATACCATATAATTACTTGCCTTACTATGTAATCCCATTATACGTTTGCAAACATTTACATGTAACTTTTCTATATCTGGTGATGCATGGAAGCCCCACACTTCCGGCCCGTAACTAAGTACGCTATTTACATATGTGTCAAACACAGCTAACTGCGTTTCTATATAAAAATAGTTATTTTTACAAACATTAACAATTGCAAACATTGCTTTTCTCCCTTGGTCAGCAATTCGTTTTTGAGTAACTCCGAATTTCCCTGTTAAAATTAAGTAGCACTCCTAAATAGTTAAAAGTGTCAACTACTTCTAATTTCTTGCCTTTATACCACCAAATTTCGTTCTCTTTCAACTTACCCCCATTTTGGTGTTTTGGGTATTAACTGTCAAATCCCATTTATACGTATAATTTGACAAGGAATCTAGCATTTTTGGCAAACCTCCCGGCGTTTCTGCTATGACCACCATATCATCAGCGTACATCAACAAAAACATATTGATCTCTTGTATTTCAATCGATGGACAATTATCAGTTAAAAAATGCATCTCACAGTCATTTACATATAGGGCAAATAAAAGAGGTGATAAAATTTCACCTTGAAATAATCCATTATCACAATCGAAATAATAGGACAATGTACCTCCATAATTTACACAACATGTCACATATAAAGTGATCTTATAACTTTAAGCATGTTGCCCCCAATTCCTTCTCTAGTCAATTTGTACCACAAGTTTTGTCTGTTTACAAAATCAAATGTCTTTGTATAATCCACAAAACAACAATAAAGGCGTTTTTTTTTTAACATACGATTAAGTAATGTCTGTAGAGCGAAAATAGCGTCAACAGTGGAATGATTTTTTCTAAACCCAAATTGGGCATCGGTTACTTTATTATATTTCATTTCAAATGCTACCAGCCTTTTATTTATCACGGCTGTGAAAAGCTTACCTACACAACTCAACAATGTAATACCGCGATAATTGTCTGTGTTATTAATGTCACCTTTCTTAAAAACAGGTACAATATTTCCGATCGACCATGAAGATGGGAAACAACCTGTCTTAAAAATATTATAAAATAATAATAATAGACATGGCATTAAAATTTCTCTACAATTCATACAATATTCATTGAGTATACAATCTTGTCCACAAGCTTTATTGTTATTATGTTTTCCAATGGCCTTAGTTATTTCAACATCAAATTCTTCAAATAAAGGACAATCCAAATTGATATCATAATTCTATAACAAAAAATTGGAATATCATTGTCTACAATACGCTCTCCAGAACATAATGAGGAAAAGTGGTGATAAAAATCAGCTGCATGTAGTTCAGTATTCATATTTTGTTTTCGCTTTCTAAATGTTTTATAAAAAAAGGCTAGGATTGTGCTTCCTCACATAATTCATCGTATCTCCTTGCTGACATTTATATTCTCTCTTCAACTTGCATTCAAGCTTCTTATAAACGGACTTTTTAGTGACAAGACATTCTCTGTTATGATTTGATTTTCATATATTGAAAATATTTAATGCACTCCTGTATTCCCTATATCTCTGTTTACAAATATCGTTGAACCAATGCTTGTCTTCCTTTGTAGAATTTTTCCTCTTACATTTATACGTATTACTTTTTGTTTCGCTACAATATGGTGCTATTAGCTCATTTAACATAAAAGTAAAATTCCTAACATACATGTTAATTCCTTCTTGATCATACAAATGTGCATTAACCTATCAATATTTTTCTGTAATACCTCACAAATATTATTTTTGTTTTCCTCATTCTATTTTCTGTGTATATGACTATTATCATGACTAGTGTTACCTTGTGTGTGATCTTTTACAACCCTATTATAGACGCTACATAATAAAAAAAAAAAAAAACACAGGTGCATGGTCAGAAAAAAGGCTACACTCACCCGTCTAAAGTGATCGGATAATATCAAAATCGGTGTCATTCACCAAAATATAATCAATTAAACTAGTTCCAATTCTATTATAAAATGCAATTTCTCCCTTAGCGTCACCAGGATGTCTACCATTAACAATTCGTAGCCCAGTTGACTTACACACTTCTAACAATCGTCTCCCGAATTGATTTATATATTTATCTGTATTGTATCTTTTTGGCATATCAGAGTCTGGTATATGATTAAACATATTTGATAACACAGATGTTATATAATCCTCTGCCTCACCTATTCTGCTGTTAAAATCACCTGTAACTATAATATGTTTTGTATTTGGAAACACATTCTTCTATACTTACAAATGAGTCTATGCCATTTATTTCATAAAATGTACTGTTACAGGTGGGAAATAGCATGCAAATATAAAAGTATCATGATTATACCCCGATGCATTATTTTCACCCTTCAATTTTAATATAACAATACAATCTAATATATTTCTAATATAGGTCTGAGTAAGGATTTTACATATATTACTATTCCGCCTCCCTTGCCATTTACTCTAGGGAATCTATATGTATGGCACTAATCCAATGAAATTTCATCATCAGGATTTACCCAACATCCATACAAGAAAGCATATCATGTGCCGTAATGAGTTTCACAAAATTAATATTTTTCAATTTGTCACTCAGGTTTCTACACACATTCCATGATGATTTTGTGTGTCCCGCACTCCTGCCTGTCCTAGGTGGGTTTGTGTGACTCTACCGGTATTTTGTTAACGGGTCTAGGGTCCTCGGTCACCACCTCGTCCATCTCCAGCATCTCCCTAACATCGGCCAAGTGAGTTGACACAGACTGTTCTGGGCTAAACTCGGCGGTCCTCTGTTCCTTAACTGGCGTGGCCGCACCACAACAACCATGAGTACTAAGAGGGACGCTCGAAACAAATGTCCTGGGCTAAACCCGGCGGTCCTCTGTTCCTCAACTGGTGTGGACGCACCACCAGAGCCAGGGGTACTAAGAGGGACGCTCAACCATTTCGAAATAGGCCCACTATCAGTGAATACCGGAAACTGACAGCCGTCAACACCCCGATCATAACCGGTACCACTTGTGGTGATCTGCGGGAGACATTTTGTGGTTCTGTGATAGCTGACTGGCTTATCGGTCACATGCATAGAGTCCTTTGTTCTCTGTCGGGGGGACAGAAAATTGAGAGTGCTATTCACATGGTCCTTTCTTGGTAAATCGTAACGGGGTCTGGACGGCGCAGGGACATGTGTGGTATCATTTTTATCCTGGCCTAAGGGTGTTAATGGGACACGTGTTCTTTTAGACCCTCTTCTACTGTGTACTGGGTTATTGGGGACCCGTGTATTAGCCACATCTCTATATGATTTTCTCAAAGATGACTTCGTGCCTTTTACCGGTACATCATAAAGCTCTCCGTCTACATATAACTTGTCCCTCACCATTTTAACTCTGGCCTGCCCTTTTGAAATCTTTGGAGATTGGATACAGATTTTTACGTTTGTCTTCCACCAACTTCGGAAACTGCTCATTGATATCATAATTAGTACCTCGCAATAAACGACCACTGTCACGCACCATTTCCAAATCTTTATGAAAGAGGAATGCAGCAACTATAGGTCTTGACTACCAAACCTTTGCACATTAGATAGGTCAATGAACTTGGTCATTCTTAGTTCTTTATTGAGAAAGTCCCTTAGTGTAGACTCAGTATCCTCATAATATGTTTCTAGATGCCTTGAAATATTAAATTTCTTTTCATAGACCTGCACTGTAGGTCCTCTATTCTCTCTGTCAATCTCTCCTGTGTTTCCAATGATTCCATCGTTCTATTTTCTGCACACTTTGCGTTATACTCCGCTGCTTCCTGCTGTTTCATTAATAGTTTTATATCTGTTCTGTTTCTGTCCGTATTCCCGTTTATTTCTTCATAGAATTGGTTGATTGCATCAGCACTCTATTCAAACTCCGTTGTTTTTTTCTCTTGTCTCGCGCATTTCCTCCTCCAAGACTGCACTATTCCTGTCAAACTGTTCAAGCAGCTTTCTATGTTGTCAATTTTCTTCACCTGTTTCTCTCTTCTATCATGTCTTAACCTCAGCATGCCAATGCTACGTAATATTTCTAGGACTGTTTTCTCTGTGGCGGGTGTGTCAGTACCCTGTTTAGTATTCACTGCTAGTGTGGTGTATCTGACATTTCGGTGAGTTGGAATTCACACCTTCTACAATCCTTATGCATACGCTATAAGGTACTTTGTAGCCAGACCCCATTGTCTTAAAGTTTACAACAAATCACAGCTACATACACATGTAAGTATAGGTAAGTAGTCCTGGGCAGCTCCGAGCACTGGTCAGTCCCACAGGTAAATTTCTTTGTGTTTCCATATTCCATCAAAAGTCACTTTTTACACAGTTTCCTCAGATATTAAATAGGTGATTATGTAGGGTGTTCCTCATTCGTTAAACATAACAAAAATCAAGAGCATCCATTATTGAAAAGAAGGGTAATTATCAGAAATAACTTAGAAGAACAAAATACACATCTGACCCCTTCGGACACTGGCGATGCAGAATATCGTTAGAAAATTAATCAAAATATTTTTTATTAATTGTGTACTCACAAAATACATGCATTGTTGCGTTTTTCACATACATATGGCTAGTTAAGAAAGTATCGAAGTGATTGCTTTCTCTGCCTGTTAGTTGGCTAACCACAAAATGACGTCACTACGTTATGAATGAAAATGCTAGGGGTCGCTGCCGAAAATATTTGCATATGAATGAAAAGTTAGTGAATGACAACCATATAAGGATATATCGGATACCGTATAAGGGCTGATAGACCATATAAGGTCATAGATGGCGCAAGTATCTACTGTGCAATTCCACGTTAAGCAAAATTTGTAGTTACCTAACGCATGTGTCAAAAACATGTATTAAAGGATTTGAATTTTCAGAAAGAACATTAGCTGTTATAAGTTCTTTGTCTTATTGTGGTGGAATAGATATTTGGGAGACATTTGAATTTGTTAGTTAAGTTTATATGTACCTCACACATTATACCTATAATTTGTGTTAAAATTACGGTAATATGCTAATTACATTTTATTACTGTGATTTGTGTTAGAAGGAAGGTTATAACATGCTTCTTTGCGTGTTTGATACCTGTGATTTGCGATAGAAATAAGGATATATACTACCTTAAATGGTATGACTAGGATTTGTATAAGAGTTGCCTCCCGTAAAATATACTTCTTTACCTAAAGAGTCCTCAATTAATCAGTAGTCCAAATTGCAACTCATCACAAAGTATTTGACAAGTTTCTTAGAATAGAATTTATTTAGCAAGATTTGGGCATACATCAGCAAGCCCTCTAATGCCATTTAATAAAGTTATATATATAACATTATTTTGAGACGTAAACTAACTTTATCTGCTTGTTTGTACGAAAGGTCCCATGGTGGAGACCGCTGAGGGTGTGTTGCAGGCCACACCTGGATCAAGCTTTGCCAGTCAGCTTAAAGTGTTCAGGTAGCGCGTAGAATTGTACCTGCTGCCCCCATTGCATGATCGTAAGAGGCGACTAAATTTGGGATCTTATATTTTCTCGTCTTTCTAAACAACTTTCTTCTTCCTAATGTCTCTCTTGCTAATGCCTTATTTTTGGCCTTTAGTTGAGTGTTCGCCCCTGTGAGGAAGGCTTTGGGTCCTGTCCCCTGGCCGAGATATACCAGAGTCTGTAAAAATGGTAGTTGCTACTCCTGCTAAACGCTCAGCAATTTAGGGGTGGGAAAGTCTTGAATTAGGCAATTCTTTGTCAACAAGAGAATTATGGATACCTCTGCCAATTATGCAAGCAACTATGAATTGGATACTTTTTCTGCATGACAAAAAGTGAATAACAGTTTTCTGAGAGTATCTTAACAAAGATTGTATATATAGGTTAGTGTGGAGCTGTTGTGATTGGCGGGGGCTTCGTACCCCACTTGCGGTCGTATTGGGTCATGGTGTTGCTATGAGACTAGTGTCTTCAGGACAAACAGAGTTAGGATAAGGCAAAGATTAGGCCTGTGAGTCGTCTTACAAAATTAGAAATATATTAATACAATTTTGTAAGATTGGTCAATGGAAATCGGAGCTACCTGATGTTGTGAATCTACTACAGTTATATCCAATCAGAAATTAAGGGGAGATAACTTGTATTAATTTTTATTTTTGAAATTTTTTAATAACCATCACTCATATAAAATATAAAAATCATGGGAGTGTCTTTCAAAGCATACTTGAGTTCAGTAGTTAGCTGATTTTATCGATTCTGGAATTGAATTATGTAATAGAATGATTGATCCTATTGAGTATAACCTGTAAAACATATCTTGTAGATCGCTGTGATTGACAGACTGTAAGGTATATCAGGTTATATACAGATACCTATGATTGACAGACTTCACATCTTATATTCCTATTGTTTGTTGTCATGACAAGCCTTATCGCTGATCTTGTTGTACAATTAACAATTTATTCGTATTACACCTACGGACAACCAGCTTTAGATATAGATCTTATTTATATGTATTACACCTACGGACAACCAGCTTTAGATATAGATCTTATTTATATGTATTACACCTACGGACAACCAGCTATAGATATAGATCTTATTTATATGTTACCCCGGCATTGATTTGTACAGCGTGTGATACAGAGATTACCACAATACTTTCACAACTCCTTACAAACACTTTGAAAACAATGCATTCAAGGATTGGCATCACATTTCAGACTTAACTCCCAGAGCAAGGATTGGAGCAACGAACAGTAAAATATTGCTGCAGTGATGTCCTAACTAAATAGAACATATTTAGAATGTGTTGCCATGGTTACTTGAATTTCCAAAAGAACAATAGAGGACCTTTAATATTTAGCTGATATTCAATACGACATCTAACAATTTAAATGGAATAATATAACGTAGATATGGGTATTTTATTCTTCAAAATGATGATTCGTAAAAAAGATTGATTTTTTCCAGCATACTTATGAAAGTTCTCATTTCAGATTATTGTAACACGATTTTCCATATTCAATTAATCAGGCTACATTGCCCTCCAGGCTACACCAGGACTTGAACCCTGGACCTCAATTTGTCGTTCTAACCAACTGAGCTATCAAGCCAATCAAAGTCCCCTGGCCCAATTGTGCTACAGCTATATCAAAAAGGAAATGGAGAGAAGGTTACTGAACATAAACAAAAACACATTCACTAGTGCTTTGCTTGCTGTGAGACAGTGATCTTTAAGGAAGAAGTCAGCGGAATAAAGGAAGGAATAAGGAAGATAAACAAATTGTTGGATGAAGGAAAAAATAAGAAAGAAATTACATTAAGTAACCTCCAATAGGTAGTAATGATACATCGACTACCTTTATAAGCAAGAAATTCAATCATGTGACTTTTCTTTTCCCCAGGTCCACTTTCAAAATGTTTAATGGATTTGGAAATGACTTCCCACTGTAAATGGACTTATTGTGTCCATTTAGCGTGTGTGCATTAGGGCTAAATCGTGTCCAAACGGTGGGTTATTTAAACGTGGACTGCAGCATATATTTGCAGTCTGTTAAGTGTTATCAAGTGTGAATACTTATATTATACACACACCATTGGCATGTTATTATAAGGGATATTTATTTGTTGTGTGCCGTTTAAATTTCGTTTTAATTGAGGATATATTGAGAAATGTGCGTAAATGTGCCCCTTAGAGGCAAGTCAATAAAACCAGTGTTGTTTGTGTTCGCTGTTATCAAATCTGCTTGGCTCTTTGTGATACTTATATGTATGGATTTAATATAAATTTCAAAATATGGAAAGTTTCCTTTCGATATGCTATCTAATTTCATACAAGAAGCTAATAGTTAATCATAAATCATTAATATTTGAAAAGTCATGTACATAGAATGTTAAAAATCATATTTCATTTTCTAACATCATTTAAAAGGTTACAGTCATGAAAAGTTGAAAATTTCAAAAAAATTCAGTTTAAGAACTCCAAGGCCTTAAGTTACATCATTTGGCCATATAGTTTACAGAGGTGAAGGATATCAGATTTGTTCGAATCAAATACCCCATTATTGACCTACATCTAAGGTCATAGGGGCTAGTGGGGTTAAAATGTGGTCTGTATATATAGCTTGCTGAAATGTAGTTCTGTAAGTTTTGTTATGCCCCGCCCTCCTCCCATCGAGATGGACGGCATATAGTGGGACAGATTTATACCCTATCCCACCCCATTCTGTCTTTATTTATTGTCATGGCTTTACTGATTTCATTTCTTTACAGATTTTCATCAAAGTTTGTACTTACCGAGTAGTCACGTATAAGAATTACCTCAGATGATCACTTCCTATTCATAGATCAATCTTTGCTACTTTGTCATCAGATACATTGTCAACAATTTACTGACTTCAGGGGAAAAGGGGAATTTATGTCTTACATACGTTTCCAGTTCAAATGATTTACTTTAACTTACATTCCAACCAAGTTCCTTTTCAGGATTTTCAATGTGATTGCTACAGCCCCTACTGGCCTCTTGCTTTAATATGTTGCATGCATCCAAAAAAACAGGTCCATTTTATAAACTTTGCAACTATATAAACAAAATTTAAAAAGCTGTGTTCACCTTCCAGAACAAATTTTACACGCCCTGACATATGATATAACAACTTTGTTTCAATTTACACGGAAGTAGTTTGTATCACAATGGACTCTTTTCTGCCATAAAAGGTAACGATACCTGCTGGAACCCGACACATACAATTGATTTTATCTGAAATTGTGTATTTACCTGCAGCCATTGTATTGGTCGTTCTTGCTAGAGTCGTGTAGTTAGAATTAAATATTTATTGGAAATCCTCGTCAACCAGATACAATGACAATGCAGAACAGAAAATGAAACATTTGTATAGAAATAATGCATAATGGCAAGGTTTACCCAAATACATTATTTTATACAAGTCCCGGATCAAAACTTGTTAAAAACAGTATGTGGAATGATATCTTACCACTGGGGAAATATATCGCACATAGACAAGAAAATCTAAATGGTGTGTATGTAAAATACAGAACATTTTATGATAATAGGTACATAATGTATGATGAAATAGAAACGATGTTTTAAAGTAGAAAGAACGAGTGTCCTCTATTGTACCTCCAATGAAAAAGAGTTCTAATTTTGTTTGCTTACCGGGTCCGAAGGACCAATGTTATCTTATGCCATACCGTGGCGTCCGTCGTCCATACGTCAACAATTTCTTCAAACGACTTTATCTTCTTAACCACTGACTGGAATTTAAATAAATTTGAATGGAAGCATCCCTAGGTAGTGGGGAATCAACATTGTAAAAATAGTGGGGCTGACCACCCAGGGGGCTGAGGGGCGGGGCCAAAAGGGGGCAATTTAGCTATATTTCTATAAACGACTACTTCTGTAGAACTATGCAACGGATATCAATCACATTTGGTCAAAAGCATTCATGGGATGCGGGGATTCAAAATTGTACAAATGGTGGGGCTGGGGGATGGGGCCAAAAACGGTTCTGGAACTAAGAGATGGATATCAACCAAATTTAAGCGGAAGCATCCCTAGGAAGTGGATATTCGAAATTGTACAAATGTTGGTGCGGGGCCAAAATGAGCAATTCGGCTATGTTGCTATAAACGACTTCTTCTGTAGAACTATGCACTGAATATCAGTCATATTTGGTCGGAAGCATTCATGGGAGGTGGGTATTCAAAACTGTACAAATGGAAATGGTGGGGCTGACCCCTTGGGCTAAGGGATGGGGCCAAAAAAAGTGTATTACTTGGAAATGGTCGAGATCTCCACCGTATAACCATATATACAATTGCTGAGTATGAAGAGAAGAATGCACATATGCTTGCAGGATGGCCCTGGAGTCTGGCCCCACCCTTGGGGACATAGTCCGTTGTTCATAACTTTGAAACGGTTGAGATCCCGACCCTATAACCATATATATAACTTTATATACAAATGCTGGGCATAAAGAGATCAATGCAGTCATGATATTAGAATAGACCCTGGGGTCTGACCAAACTCTTAAGGACCTAGTTTCTGAGTCACAGCTTGGAAACAGTTGAGATACCCACCCTATAACCATATATACAATTGCTGAGTATAAAGAGATGAATGCACATACGCTTCCAGGATGGCCCCGGAGTCTGCCCTACCCTTGGAGACTTAACCCCTGGGTCATAACTTCGAAAGGGTTAAGATCCTCACCCCAAAACTATATATACAATTGTTGGGCATAAAGACACGAATGCAGTCTTGATATTAGAATCGACTCCAAGGTCTGCCCCACCCTTGCAGACTCTCCCTTGGTCATAACTTTGAAACGGTTGAGATCCCCACTCGAAAACTATTTATACAAATGCTGGCCATAGAGAGACGAAAACAGACATGATATTATAACTGATCCTGGGGTCTTGCCAAAACCCTAGGGACCTAGTTTCTGAGTCACAGCTTTGAAACAGTTGAGATCCCCACCCAATACATGTAACCATACATAAAATTGCAGGGCATAAATAATCTAATACAGATATGCTACAAGGATTGGCCTTTTGGTCTTGCCTATTTCCTTGGATCTGATTTGGAGAATATTTTGCCATGATTGCCTAGATATACAAGGGAGCGATACAGGCCCTCTGGGCCTTTTGTTAAATTATATGTATTACTATAGCTACAACATTTGCTATTAGGTGTGATGTTCATGTATGCTAGGTAAAAATCGGTATTCAAGTAATGTATGTCCGGTGAGACTTAACTGTCTATGGGTTCCTTACCAATAGGTCCCTGCAGGTAGGGCGTAATAAAAGTACCTGCTGCCCCCATTGCATGATCGTAAGAAGCGACTTAATTTCGGATCTTATCTCTTCTCTTATTTTTGTGTAATTTAGGAGTGGGACGACTGGTTTGCCAGTTGTCAGTATAATGTGACCGGGTGGGGTGTCCTTCTGGGTGTCTTCGGCAGTGTGTTTCAGTGAGATAGCAATATAAAGTATATCACATCGTGTTGAATGTATTGTGCTGTGAAAGTACAGGAAAGGATATACGGGGGACAGGGTACAAGGTATTTGGTACAGGGTACGGGGTACAGGGCACAGGGTACGGGGTACAGGGTAAAGCGTCGACTATACCAAATCATTGAATAGTTCTAGACTTTGTTGTGTATTGTAGAAAATCATTTTGTTTGTCTGCATAGTGAAATACCCTCACAATTCGGGTATTATCAATCAATTCTTAAATAAATTCGATTTGTGAGCTCACTTATTCTTTTTTCATAAACCAGAAATAATGTTATCCACTGTGCATTGATACAAAATACGTACAACAGCTCGAACAAAGATATATTTGAACTGTAATTACAATTGACATCGTAAAGTTATTACATCTCTGTAAAATATCTGAACACGTGTATTGTGGAACTTACTTTTTAAAAAGATATGTGTATCGAGATACACAACGTATTGAATGTATTGTGCTGTGAAAGTACAGGGAACGAGATACAGGGTACGGGATACGGGGTACAGAGTACGGATACAGGGCACAGGGCAAAGCGTCGACTGAAACGATTCATTGAATCGTTAAAGACTTTGTTGTGTATTGTAGCAAACCATTTTGTTTGTCTACATAGTGAAACACCCTCACAATTCGGGTATTATCAATCAATTCTTAAATAAATTCGATTTGTGAGTTCACTTATTCTTTTTCATAAACCAGAAATAATGTTATCCACTGTGCATTGATACAAAATACGTACAACAGCTCGAACAAAGGTATATTTGAACTGTAATTACTATTGACATCGTAAAGTTATTACATCTCTGTAAAATATCTGAACACGTGTATTGTGGAACTTATTTTTTAAAAAGATATGTGTATCGAGATATACATCGTATTGAATGTATTGTGCTGTGAAAGTACAGGGAACGAGATACAGGGTACAGGGTACGGGATACGGGTCACAGGGTACGGGGTACAGGGTACGGGGTTCAGGGTACAGGGTACGGGGTACGGGGTACAGGGTACATGGTACAGGGTACGGGGTTCAGGGTACAGGGTACGGGGTACATGGTACGGGGTTCAGGGTACGGGGTACAGGGTACATGGTACGGGGTACAGGGTACATGGTACGGGGTTCAGGGTACAGGGTACAGGGTACATGGTACGGGGTACAGGGTACATGGTACAGGGTACAGGGTACATGGTACGGGGTACAGGGTTCATGGTACAGGGTACATGGTACGGGGTACAGGGTACATGGTACGGGGTTCAGGGTACAGGGTACATGGTACAGGGTACATGGTACGGGGTACAGGGTACGGGGTACGGGGTACAGGGTACAGGGTACAGGGTACAGGGTACGGGGTACGGGGTACGGGGTACATGGTACAGGGTACATGGTACGGGGTACAGGGTACGGGGTACGGGGTACAGGGTACAGGGTACAGGGTACAGGGTACGGGGTACGGGGTACGGGGTACATGGTACAGGGTACATGGTACGGGGTACAGGGTACGGGGTACGGGGTACAGGGTACAGGGTACATGGTACGGGGTACAGGGTACATGGTACGGGGTACAGGGTACAGGGTACGGGGTACGGGGTACGGGGTACAGGGTACATGGTACAGGGCAAAGCGTCGACTATACCAATTCATTGAATTGTTCAAGACTTTGTTATGTATTGTAGCAAATCATTTTGTTTGTCTACAAAGGGAAATTCCCTCAAAATTCGGGAATTATCAATCAATTCTTAAATAAATTCCATTTGTGAGTTCACGTATTCTTCTTTTTATACACCAGAAATAATGTTATCCACTGTGCAGTGATATAAAATACGTACAACAGCTCGAACAAAAATATATTGTAACTGTAATTACTATTGACATCGTAAATTTATTACATCTCTATAAAATATCTGAACACGTGTATTGTGGAACTTACTTTTAAAACAGATATGTGTATCGAGATACACATCGTATTGAATGTATTGTGCTGTGGAAGTACATGGAACGAGATACGGGGTACAGGGTACAGGGTATGGGGTACAGGGTACAGGGTACAGGGAACGGGGTACAGAGTACGGTTACGGGGTACAGGGTACAGGGTATGGGGTACAGGGTACAGGGTACAGGGTACGGGGTACAGAGTACGGTTACAGGGTATGGGGTACAGAGCACGGTTACAGGGTATGGGGTACAGAGTACGGTTACAGGGTATGGGGTACAGAGTACGGTTACAGGGTATGGGGTACAGAGTACGGTTACAGGGTATGGGGTACAGAGTACGGTTACAGGGTATGGGGTACAGAGTACGGTTACAGGGTATGGGGTACAGAGTACGGTTACAGGGTATGGGGTACAGAGTACGGTTACAGGGTATGGGGTACAGAGTACGGTTACAGGGTATGGGGTACAGAGTACGGTTACAGGGTATGGGGTACAGAGTACGGTTACAGGGTATGGGGTACAGAGTACGGTTACAGGGTATGGGGTACAGAGTACGGTTACAGGGTATGGGGTACAGAGTACGGTTACAGGGTATGGGGAACAGGGTACAGGGTACGGGGTACAGAGTACGGTTACAGGGTACAGGGTATAGCGTCGACTGAAACAATTCATTGAATCGTTCAATACTTTGTTGTGTATTGTCGCAAGCCATGTCTACATAGGGAAATACCCTCACAATTCGGGTATTATCAATCCATTCTTAAATAAGGGTACAGGGTACTAGAGTCAGGTACATTTAAGTTTGGTTGACGTTTCGTTTTTGCATTGGAATTTTTCGATCTTTTGTTTGCCCTAAAGACCTATCCTGTGTTGATGGGCCGTTAAGCATTTAATAAAAATAATAATAATCAAACAAATACGCGAGATTTTATAATGTACCCTCTAAGAAACGATTTCTCGATATCGTTTCTGTTTAATCAATCTATGATTATTTACATTCAATTAATCTCTATAATTAGATACGATACATTTTATAAACAATTCGTTTACTAATGATATATTTTGACATCTTTACACATTTGAACCTTTTGTTTCTTGTATTTATGTATTCAGCTTTTTGTGAATGTCTATTGATTAAAATTGTCGATGGGCCGTTAAACATAGTAGATACAAACGCTTTTGTCCGGTTGGGTGCTTGTATCGGGTTTCACGTCCTTTCAGATGATGTCGTCAGAAGTGTTGTGATATCAACATTAATAAATTACACGATTTAAATGATTGCGTAGTTGCGTGTTATTTATATTTTGAAATAATAAAAACTCATTATACGTAAAAGCAATTTTGCTGTTTAAATTGCATCAATGTTGAGATCCGCACCGCACTTGTTTTTAGATAGCTAAGCTATTCATATCATGAAATGCTCAGCCCAGAGATATTTCAAACGGAAAATCGGAGCGCCGGAAAGATGAAACGACTCATCAGGCTCAGGTAAGAAAAGAACTCTCGCATGTTTCTATTTCTATTTAACACTCCTAGATTCATTAAATGTTGTTATTTCTTTACATACAAAAGGTTAACGATTGAAAACAAAAACAAATGATTTTTTAACACGGGTTGTTTTGGTTTGGTTTAATTTCATTTTGATTAATGTCCTATTAACAGCTAAGGTCATACGGAGGAACCCTAAATTAAAGTATCAATTTATTAATACAGATCATATTTAACATCAAATTACACGTGATACAGAATGCATCGACCAGCAGCCAACTCGGTGACATTTTCATAACAACGTTACATGTTTTATGTTCAATTTAACTTTCTGAAAGCTGTTGGTCTTATGAATCAATATCAAGTTGACGTTTGTTTTCTACATGTCTTAATCTCTTAACAAATTTATGTTATCTGAAAGCTGTTTGTCTTTTTTTTAAAACATGAGTCACCAAAGCTGTTAGTCTTTTTAAAAACATGAGTCACCAAAGCCACTTTAAATATTCAAGTTGACGTTTGCCTTTTATGTTTTTAATTTGTTTGTTCTTTTTCCTCATTTGGTTTTGTCGACCATTTGTTGGCGTTTGTGACCTATTCTGTGTTGATGGGCCATTAAGCACTTAGTAATGATAATAAGAACGTTTGTTTGATGTTATTTTTATTTTAAACAGTAAAAATACAAGATACATGGTATATATCTTTCATTAACCATACATCGCCTGAGTTGCCTTGATTTATAGGGTGTTGCGAACTAAAAACAGCTATGCTCATTGTAAGACGTGCTTCTCTGTGTGAACCCGACGCAGAATGTTGGTGTATTTGCCTCATTGCGATAGCCAAGATTTAATGCCAGATTGAGTATTACCCACAGAAATACCATGCCTTAACACATAGCACGGTATTTCATCCGATCACATAATACTGACAACGGGAAACCGATGTCTTACCACTACACATTTAGTTTTGCTTATATTGTTAAGCGTACTTGTACTTTCGACGATTAGGTCATTTAAGGACGTCCTTCCGTGTATGTCATATTGGTGTACTGCATCCTTCTGGTAGCGGTGACCTGATACTGGCTGCAAAGGCTGTTTCACTAAAATGTCATGACAAAGGCACCAAGCAGAGCATTTCAGCTTTCACAGTATACTGGCAACGGGCAAGCCATTCGTAACTGCTACCCATTTAAATTCAGGATCAGCCTGTAATTTACCGCTTAAGGATGCGCCTCCGTTTGTGTAATATATGCGCGTGTTATAGGACGAAAGTCCTATAACACGCGCAAATGAGATTGCACCTTCAAAATTGGGTAATAAATACAATCTGAAAAAAAAAAAAAAAAAAAAAAAAAAAAATACAATTATTAATCTGTTTCATCCTTGTAAGTCTCATAGGTGATGCTAGGTGCCAAAATATTAGAAATCGAATTTGTCTGAACTACTGTTGAAACAGGAGCAGTTGTGCAAAACCCTTCAGTTTTTTAATTTAAATATTTAGAAGAGTGCTGGTTAATTTGAAATTAGGAAATCTTAATAATGTATATATTATGAACCGTGCCAATACTCAATAAATATGGTCATCTAGGACTCAACAAACCTCGGTTACTATAAACTCCGCAAGCATTTTACCGCCTTGTATCTTGATTGGTTTGGTTTTATTATGTTTTGTTGGTGAACACGTACAAGGCCCTGATTTTAACAGCTAAGGTCATTTAAGGACGTGCCTCCATGTATGTAGTGTATGCGTGCTTGCGTGTGTGTATGCAGGAGGCAGGGTATGCTCGTGTGCACACAGGAGCCTATTACTCTGTATCAGCTGTCAAGCTCACTATGGTCGGAGACAGAATCATTGGTGTGTGTCCCAAGTTCTCGTACTGTGACCTATGAAAACTGGTGCGTCAAGTGCGGTATGCACATGCATACATACTTACGTGTGGGAGGAAGAGCTCGAGTGTGATCCTTGCATAGTAACTACATTACTACTATAGTATTGCTTAATAAGGTTGTCAACTAGCGATTAACTGTCACTGCATGTCGGGGATCTAGAAAAGAATGCATCTGCTGTTACCCGCTGCAAGTATCGTAAGAGGCGACTAAGGTGGGAACCCATCTGCCGAATTGGGGATTTGCTTTTGTGCCAGACTTGGGGACACAAAACCGATCAAAATAATTCTGCAGCACCCACTGCAACATTTGGGATCTTTTTCTTTCTTCTACTTCTTACCACCTTTTATTTCATTACGCCTTGCTTGGCAATACCTCTCTTCTGGCTTTAATGTTGAACGTTCACCCAGGTGAAGAGGTCAATGGGTTCTATCGCCAGGCCGGGACATAACAAAGTCCTTAAAAATGGTAGTTGTTTTTCCATGCTTAACGTTCAGAATGGAGAGTAAAGGCAACAACGGGTTCAACCGTTGTCAGTATAATTGGCGGAATGCTGTTCCGGGTGCCTTCGGCAGGGTGTTTCAATGAGAAAGCACTATTACAAGGAGGCAATTACACCAACATACCATGTCTCCTGCACACAAACATGTACAAATTTGCACGCTTACACAACACACATGAAGACTGTTTCCTAAATGACCTAAGCTGTTAATAGGACGTTAAACAAAATAAAACCAAAACTAGCCCTGACAATAGCTGTTGGAGAACAACATAGCTCTCCTATTGGTGATATATGTTTTTATAAGACAGCAAATATCAATAGAAACACATGTACAGATAAAATGCCTGTCATTTCATTTGCCACCTCGCCTACAATAATTTGAGCTCCCTAATTGTTTTTTTAATAATTTCCCTCAATTTATAGCCAAATCCCTTTATAATGCCAAAATTTGTTTCAACAAATGTTGGCAATATAATGAGGTTTTGCTGTATTTTGACATGTTGTACATTTCGAAAGAAGAGAGGGTCCCAGAAAACATGAAATAGTTAAAACCGTTTTGATGGTGGAGGTCCAACACTGTACATAAAAACTTTCCCAAAACCTAAATCAAATTGATATGTTTTTAACCCCTACAGTATGAAATTATTGATCAGCACGTTGATTAACTGAACATAGATACTTTAACCTTATAACAATCATCAGCATAATGAAGGTGGTGATCAAACACTGCACATATGAACTTGCCCAAAATCTTTAACCCAAATCTTGCCAAAAATCTTTAGCTAAGTGCAATTGAGCTGTTGTTTGGCCCCTAAAATATGGTTCTACAAATTACTTACACTCCGTTATAATGCCTTAACCTTCAAATAGACAGTAGACAACAGAGTGGGATGAATCAACACTGCCTTAGAAAATATTACCAAAAACCTCAGTTAAGTGGGACTCCGACGCCGGCGTGATTCTATTAACCCCCGCCCCCCAGGATGACTTCGGTCGTGAATGCGACCCCGTGTTTATTTACGCCAATTTATTGAGGTCACACTTTTGTGATCGCGTTATTGGTTTCCGTGTAATATCTGCACTAAAAAAATGGTCGATTTCAATGACATTTAATATGTTTGTATGCACATATAAACAGGCTGGAAACCGCGTTCAACCGTGAATGTGATCCATGCACATTCAAGTACAATACATGACGTTACAAACATTTAATTGGCTAATTCGTTTACGTACAACAAATACCGTAATAATAACCGGTCGCTTTTGATGAAATTCGTTATGCACATACATATTGACAGGTCTCAGACTGAGTACGATCATAAATATGATTCGTGCATAGGTGGGGTCAACATTTGGCCCCCACTTTGATTTCTTTTATTCTTTTGCCATATGTAGATACATAAAAATGATCAATTACTGCGGACATCATTATTCATAATTACTACTGATAACCGTAGTGGACCTCCTTGCATACAAATGTAACACCAGTTTGAGTGACGGGGTTTCTTAACCAAATAACAGATAAATGTCACAAGCAAATATTGTTTTGAAAATGACTTATGATAGTGTACAGTGTATAAAGTTACTATGCTTTTGATACTAAATATGTCATATTGCTATACATGAAGTAAACGTAGTGATACTTTTAATTAGAAAATAATTATATATATATAGTTATAATGGTAGTCTATATTAATATTTTAAACTTCTTTAAAACAGACGATTTTTAGGTCACCTGAGTGACCTTTTATAATCGCCTTTTGTCCGTCGTCGTCCGTCGTGCGTCCATTAACAATTTACATTTTCAACTTCTCCTCTAACATCCCTGAACAAATTTCAATGAAATTTCGCAGAAACCTTTCATGACCAAAGGTCAGCCAAAAATGTGAATTATATGGTCCCCAGCCTCCAGTGACCTGAGTGGCGGGGCCAAAAAGGGTCAAATTGACTAATATTTCAAGAATCTTTTTCTCAAGACCCAGATATGGTAGAATCAAACACTCTGCATAGATTGAAGGGTTTTAATGTGCTCTACCACAATTGTGAATTTCATGACCCTGGGGTCACACGTTTCCCCCTGGGGAGGGGGTAAACTTTACTATAGTTTATACAGGGAAAACACATTTTGGACCAGCATTTGTTTAATTTCCATTGAAATTAATTAAAACTTAGTTAGCATTATCAGTATGGAATAGCAGTGTGATGTTATGAACAAATCAGCATTGACTGACCCCCAGGGGCTGATAGGCTGAGAGGGGGGGGGGGGGCAATATTTATTATGACATGTTGATAACTTGATTGGAATTATAACCCTGCATTGACAGTTTGATACTTTGGAAATTTTGAGCCAGCCCTACCCCCAATGGCTGTAAGTCGGGCCCTAAGGAGTCAGTGTCCTAAAAATTCTTCATTTTCCTTGTTTAGAATCAGAGGTCCTAGTTTCAAATACTTTCCAGTCTTCAATCTGTATGATAGATATTGAATAAGGTGGTTTATTGATTTTGTCACTTTGAATAATATTTCTGTTCATGTTTTAAAAACAAAAATCAACTCTCTGTATAAATTCATCAGAACTCAGGTGACCATTAATGCCCATCGGCCTCTTGTTATGTAATATCAAAACCGGTAAAGTAATTTTTTAGCTTGCCAAAAATGATCAATGCCCAATTTAACATAATCATACAGATTTGATTACAATGTTTATTACTGGGAAATACCGATACATTTTCTGTTTTTGTGTAATACCAAAACACTTTATTATGTTATGCATGTTTTAAAGTTATGCGCAGCATTAATAATGGGTAAGTATTCTGCCAAGTAATCTTTCCTCCGGAGAACTACTTACTGGAATCAGCTTGCCTGTCCGTAGAAACAAATGTCAGGACAACTTCTTCTACAGTAATGGACTAATTTCAACGAAAGTTTCCAGATATGATAACTACCACCTGATGTTGTACATGCAGGTACTAGCACTATTTCATTCTGACCTTCTTTTTTTACAAAGTTACGGCCCTTTGTTGAAAAGTCCTTGTCTGGACATGTCCTCCAAAACGAAGGAGCCGATTTCAACGAAAGTTTTCAGATATAATAACTCCCACCTGATGTTGTGCATGCAGATACTAGCATTATTTCATTCTGACCTTCTTTTTTTTGCAAAGTTACGGCCCTTTGTTGAAAAGTCCTTGTCTGGACATGTCCTCCAAAACGAAGGTGTCAATTTCAGCGAAAGTTTTCAGATATAATAACTACCACCTGATGTTGTGCATGCAGGTACTAGCATTATTTCATTCTGACCTTCTTTTTTTTACAAAGTTACGGCCCTTTGTTGAAAAGTCCTTGTCTGGACATGTCCTCCAAAACGAAGGTGTCGATTTCAGCGAAAGTTTTCAGATATGATAACTACCAACTGATGTTGTGCAGAAAGGTATATTTTTTTCAATCTGACCCTTTTTTACAGAGAAATGGCCCTTTTATTGAAAAATGCTTGTGCAGACAACTTCTCCAAAACTAAGGGGCCAATTTCATCGGAAGTTTACAGATATGGTAACTGCCCCTGATATTGTGCATCCAAGTAGTATGTTTTCATTTCGACCCTTTAAAAAAGAGTTACGGAGTTGAAAACAACCTGTCTGTCTCATGAACTACTAAGACGATTTCAATGCAAGTTTACAGATATGGTAATTACCCCCTAATGTCGTGCATCAGGGTAGTATATTTTCATTTCGACCCTTTTTAAGGAGTTATGACCTTTTGTTAAAATCTTTATCTTGACAACTCTTATCATTTTATATCGTTAACTCTAAACAAATAAAGCAAGGAAACATATCGTTGTCTGACTCCCCAAAGAAAATATTTATTTTAGCACATATGATTTTTGTGACCTTGAACGAAGATAGGCCTTTATCCAAGCATGCTACTGACTAAATATAAACATTCTGGACCCGTGTTTATTCAGAAGAAGTTAATTAAAGATTTTAACATATTTGACCCCTGTTACCTTGGTAGCCGTTCAATCCATCTTGTTACGGGCCAAAAAACATCCTACGACTTTTTGTTATTCATAAGTCATTTAAAAGATTTTGAACATATTTAACCCCTGTGACGTTATATATAAGTCAAGGTCATTCATTTAAACAAACTTGGTAGCCCTTCATCTTAGTCTGCTACTGACTAAACACAACATCCAGGGCATTTTGGTTATTGAGAAGAAGTTGTTTTATGATTTTAACATATTTGACCCCTGTGACCTTGAATATTAGTGAAGGTCATTCATTTGAACAAACTTGGTAGCCCTTTATCCTAGCATGCTACCGGCCTAATATTAACATCCTGGGCTTTTTGGTTATAAAGCAGAAGTCGTTTAAAGTTTTGAACATATTTTATCTCTGTAACCTTCAATAAACGTAAAGGTCGTTCATTTGAACCAACCTGGTAGCCCTTCATCCAAGTTTGCCTCTGGCCAAATATCATCACCCTAGGCCTTTTGGTTATTAAGAAGAAATTGTTTAAAGTGGAATATTGACGACGGACGCCACACCATGGCAAACGCTCACTTTTCCAATCAAGCTTAAGATGCATCTCCATATGTGTGTCTTATGTTCATCCTCTAAGACAAAAATTTCGCATGTAGAAAGTTTTGCGTCTACCGAACCTGCCAGTTGCAAGTTTTATTTTCAAAGTTTTGCATTTGTTTAAACTGATTAACTCTACGCGAAAGAAGCAAAACGTTCCACAACGCAATAACTTTCATTTTATATTGCATGACCGAACGATATAGATTATACATGTATATTTTCTAAGCAACTGTGATTTCTCATCTTTTTATGCTCTGTTAATTGCCGAACCGTAAAGTGGTATAATTATAATGAGTACTAGCGTTGTTCATAAATCCAATAGTCTTACATATGTATGTTTCAGTATCACCTTTGTGCTGCTGTTGATATCTAGCGTACACTTGAGTATCATAAACCACGTCCATTTTGATGACGACACAAGGAGAGTGGCGTACCACACAGCTGCACCGTACGGTACTCTCCAGTGCGGGAAGATGTGTGCGTTGGAGGGACGATGCATCGCCATCAATTACCACAAGGGCGCTCGCACCTGTGAGCTTGTAGAACAAGCTGCTACTGTTGTATTGGATTCCGCGGGATGGGTATCCACATCAGATATAACATTTGTCAATGTAAGTAGCACTTCCGGTTTTCTTCTTTATCATTTGGCTTGTAACATAGTTTCAAAATATGTTTTCTGTAGTCCACTTGAGGTCTACCTGCGAATAACATCTTCGTTTCAACCAAGCCCTGTCAATTAGATTGACACACAAATGTATGAGATAAGAAAATTGGTGAGTCGTTTTCAACTAGTTGGTACTTTATCATAAATACATGTATAACAATAATTCTTATATGTTGTATGTATATGTTGATGGAGAAATGCTAGCATACTTAACGTTTGTTATATTTTATAGGGAATTTAATATTGATTCATAGGGAAATTAATATTATATTTTGTAGGGAAAACTTGGATCCTGTTCAAATGTTAGCATTCCTGAACTCAACGAATGCGTTCCTTTAAGAAACGGGGGACAAACCAGCATGATAAAATGTAAGTATGGGGGACAAACCAATAGACATTTCCCTTTTTGGAGGTAGACCTAGCACGGATCGCAGACACGGACATTGGAGGCTAGCAAACTTGGGGAACCTTGCAAAATTGTTTTTCATTGCGACTTTTTAAAGATCCGTAATTTTAAATATTAGATAATTCAACTGGTTTGAATGATGCCATGATGCCATGATGCTGCGTCCGTCGTCAACTTTTTACTTTAAACAATTGCTTCTCAGTAACAAAATGGCCTAGGGGAATGATATTTTGCAAGTAGCATGCTGGGATAAAGAGCTACCAAGTTTGTATAAATGACTGACCTTCATCTATTTTCATGGTCACAGGGGTCAAATATGTTAAAATCTTTTAACGACCTCTTCTGAATAATCAAGAGGCCTAGGGTGATGATATTTGGCCAGTAACATGCTTGGA
Organism: Mizuhopecten yessoensis; assembly: GCF_002113885.1. Classification (NCBI taxonomy): domain Eukaryota; kingdom Metazoa; phylum Mollusca; class Bivalvia; order Pectinida; family Pectinidae; genus Mizuhopecten; species Mizuhopecten yessoensis. The sequence continues at coordinate 2,387,272 of NW_018406089.1, forward strand.
TGAAGGGCTACCATGTATGTTCAAATGAATGACCTTAACTTATATTCAAGGTCACAGGTGTCTTATTTGTTTAAAACCTTTAAAACAACTTCTGGTGAACAACAAAGAGGCCAAAGGTGATGATATGTTGCTAGTAACATGCTGGGAGGAAGGGCTACCAAGTTTGTTTAAATGAATGACCTTGACTTATAGTCAAGGCCACAGGGGTCAAACATGTTTTAAACCTTAAACTCAAAGGTAAAAGACAATGTCAATTTGAATATTGAAAGCGCCTTTCTCTCTGTAGCTGGGATGCCATTCACCGATATCGAGTTTAATATAATGAAATTTGTTATCTACGCATTGATTGCAATTATTTTGCCACTGTGGTCTTATAAATGTTGTTATGAGTGGTTTAAAAGAAGTAAAATGAAGTTAAAAATCAACAGATGGATGTAATAGTGCTGTGTTCGCGATATTATCTGCCTTTTTATAACTTGGTAGTCCCACATGTCCGAGGTTACAAAAGCATAAATCTGGGGGATTCCCAAATTGGCCGTCTTTTAGGATACATGCAGTGGGTAACAACAGGTTTATTATTTTCTCGATCCCCGACCTGCAGGGATGGTTTTCGTTGGGAGATACATATTTTCAGCGTCTTCTCTATTTTAGGGGTTTTAGTAGACCCTTCAAACTGTTGGTACTAACATGTTTACATATGTTTGTTATTAGACTGCCCAGCAACACCATCTGTGCCTTCATGTTACACAACGTCTACTTCAAGAAGTGTTCGTGATGCTGTCACATACAAGTGCAATCCAGATTTCAACTGTACGGAAAATCTGAATGGTATCTGCCTTCCGAATGGTCAATGGTCCTCATCTAGCTCTATTGCGCAGTGCTTTCAGGGTAATAAAATTGTGTTTCATTTTTAGGTGTTTTTTCTCAAGTTGGCATGAAAGATTAAGTAAAACCTTAAAAGCAATTTACTGAAAACGTTATATCACTGGTTGACTGAAGCAAATGTCTTTTTATCTAGATGGATCTTGCTATCCGTTGACGCCGCATTCCTAAACTGTAGCAAACCAAATATCCTGTGACCAGTAGTCATGTAGTATTAAGATTTAGTTGTTTTCAATGCTATTTCTTCACTATTTTGAAATTGCGCGAATTTTGATTTGGTAATTGAAATGTGCCATTTCGATACGTGTTTCATATATGGACACTTTTGTAACATATCTTTACTTTTATGTTCTGAGGGAAAATGCACAATTTACCTATCTGGATGAAATAATTAATATTACAATCGTAACCAAATGAACGAGTAGAGAAGATTTTTCGAGGGTTCAAAAACTGAAGAAAAAAAATATATACAGAGGTAAATAACTCAGCTGTTTTCAATGCACTCTATGGTATTAATTTGTGATTGATATCCTTATTTTGATTAGACAGTGTAAGATTAGACAGCGGTACCAACCAAACCGAGGGTCGAGTCGAAATTTACCGCGATGGTGTCTGGGGTAAGGTCATTGGTGCCAGCTGGTACGCCAATGACGCTGCAGTTGCCTGCAGACAACTCGGATATAGGTATGTTTGTACTTCTAGTGGATTTTTATGACGGAAACCAAAATTGATCTGCTGCTTCAGGACTTGCGAAACTGAATCAGCCAATCAGCACGTGTTTCATACCATTGTAATCTCTATCTAAAATTTACATATATTTGCAATGCAGTATTTCCAATGTGTAATGGTTGACAGGTATATATCTAGGTATTTCACTTTGGAAACAATTGATAGCTTAAATAGCTTAAAATATATGATTACAGATCTATAATGAGGTAACAAGAAGCCAAGATGACATGTATCGCTCACCTGAATATTTCAGTAATCATGCCAAATTCTCAATGAAAGTTGTATGGCAATTAAATAAGATCTTAGGGTTATTATTAGTCCCCATGGCCAATCCTACCAGCATATGTGAATCCAAATATTCATGCTCATCAACTGTAATTATGTTAATAGGGTAGGAATCTCAATGGTTTTCACGTTATGGCCCAAGGACTAAGTCCATATGGGTGTGACCAGACCCCAGGTTCAATTCGAATATTTTGACTGCATTCGTGTCCTTAAAGGGTGAGGATCTCCACAGTTTCAAAGTTATGACCAAGGAACAAGTCACTAGGGGTGTGGCCGGACCCCAGAATCCATTCTTATACCATAATGTGTATCTGTCGATCTGTGCCGAGTAATTGTATAAGTATATGGCCATGGTGTTGGGATTACAACAGTTTAAAGGGCATGACAAAGCGAGTTACGTCTCTATTGCTTGGACAAGACATAGGGGCAACTCTGGTAGAATTTGTGTATATGTCTCCTTATACTCAGCAATTGTATATAGGGTAATAGCGTGGGGAAATCATTTCCTAGTCAAAAATAACTGTTCGGCCCTGCCCCTCCCCTCATCCCTCCCCCNATGCATCAAACTAAAAACCATCGCTATCGATCCCTCAGTTCCTGAAAAAAATGAACCCTTCATTTGTACCGTTTTGAATCCCCACCACATTTGAATGCTTTTTACCAAATGTTTGATATTTATTCCTTTGTTTCAGAGAAGAAGACGTTTCAATCAATCTGGCCAGATTACCCTTTATGGCCCCGCCCCGCCCCACAGCTCAGACCCCCCTCCCTACAAACACACATTTTTTGGTACAGTGCTCAGTCGCTTTCAATATAGCCAAATTACCCATCTGGACCCTTCCCTCATCCCCTTCAAAATCGGGATCTTTGTCTTTCTTTCTACTTCTTACAACCTTTTATTTCCTAGCTCACTTTTGGCTTTAATGTCGAGCGTTGGGCCTAGTGAGGAAGACAATGAGTTCTGTTCCCAAGCTGGGACATACCTAATGTCCTTAAAATGGAAAATGTTATCCCTGTTTAACGTTCAGCATTCGGCATGGTTTTTCAGTGAGAAAGCACTATAAAGTCGGCATCAGATCTGCGATATCACAAGGCGGCAAGTACACCAACATATACTGCCTCCTGCACACACACACACACATAACACACACGGAGGCGCGTCCTTATATGACCTTTGCTGTTGAACGGACGTTAAAAATTAAAACTAAAACCGAACTCTTAGCTCCTCAATTGGTATAATTCTTAACCCCGATCACCTGAAAAGGCTTCGATCCAAATACGAGTTAAGTCATTTATAGCAGCCAAGCGAGGGGTTAGTCCTCCAACTTCTAGACTTTTTATTCCCCGCCACCTAAGAATACTTTCAACACATTCACGCATACAAAACACACACGGAGGCACGTCCTGCAATAACCTGTGTAGATTCGGGGAAGAATAGGCCCGCTGTATGTCACTGATTGGTCGTCAGAGGCGATGATTAATGTGTGTCCCCTTCAGAATCGAGGGTTTTCTTCCGTGTCCACCCACCACCCCCTCTACAATCAACCAATCAAGTATATCTTTTAGTTTCAGAGAAGAAGTCACTTAAATCAATATGGCCAAACTACCTCTTTTAAACCACCGAAGAAAGTGGTTAGTTAATTACCCCCTTTACCACCCCCACCCACCCAGCTCTACGGGAAGGGGGATCAGTCCCTTCATTAGTACAATTTTGAATCCCCAGTACCCAAGAATGCTTCTAGGCAAATATGGTTGGTATCCATCTTTTAGTTTCAGAGAATTAGTCTATTAAAGGAATATTGCAAAATTACGACCTTTCCCCTTTAGGGGTCAGCCCCTCAATCTATTTGAATCACCACCACCTAAGAATTCTTTTTGTCAAGAATGTTTAAAATGTGTATTTTCGTTTCAGAGGAGAAATCAAACTACCCTCTTTTGACCCCGACAATTATAACTTGTGGAGTCAGCCTCGCCTTTTGTACATTTTTAAATCTTCGTCGTCTAAGAATGCTTCAAACCTAATATGGTTGATTTCTATCTCTTAAATTCAGAGAAAATTTCACTTAAAGCAACATGGCTAAATTAACAACTTTTGGTCCTGCCCCTCAGCCCTTCAATTTGTACAATTTTGAATCCCTAGTGATGCTTCCACTCAAATGTAGTTCTATTCAAATCAGTGGTTATGGAGAAATTATGGCATCACCTCACCTTAAAATAGTCAAAGGGTCTTCATGTCATGCCAGGAACACATGACTTTGCCTCACATATTGATCGAGTGTGCCGATTTTAGACGGATTCGAGAGCAATATTGTGACGTGCCTAATATGGAAACGTTGTTCCACTCAATAAATAATAGATTTTCGAATATCTGCGTGCAATTGGATTATACCATAAAATTTGAAATTTTTACATTCTTCGTATAGTGATATTTGGCCATTTTCGCTGTGTATTTATGTGTACAGTTTTTAAACTTTTACTGTTCAGTTTCTTTTTCGTGTTTTTTTATTACTGTAATTGTCCCCTTTTATTATTATTATTGCATTATATTTGTGTTGTCACATTAATAAATATGTAATAACGTTCCTTGTTCCATGTAGAAGTATGTTTAGTATATATATATAATGAATTTTACCATTCAATGGCTTCTTGATTCAGTGGTGGTAACGCTACTCTCAAATTAAAGTCCGACTTTGGGAAGCTTTGGTCGAAATCGGGGGAATGCGTTGGAAATGAACTGAAAATAGCTGACTGTCCGATTGATTGGTTTCCAATCCTTCAAAATTGGCGTCCTTTCAACGCCGGAGTAAATTGTACAGGTAAGGGAGATAACCCTTTAAAATAGTTGTAGAATTGTTTATTAAAATTACAACATGCAGCATAATACCGTTTCGCGCGTGCTTTATGTCATGAATATTACTAATGCGATTGTGAAAACATCAATATCATTAATTAATCAATTAAGATGACACAACTTCAACAAACATGTTAATAGCAGGAGCTAGTAAAAGTATCGACCCGTTATAGAACATAAAATTGGTTGTCATTTCTTTGACCAAATCGATGCGAATTATGCGGCAATATATTTCAAATATTCAATTATTTCAGACATCGGCCGTAACCAAATGCATACCTTTCATTTGTCTTTGTTACTGTCTTTTAAAATGTGGTTATTTTTCTTACTCGTGCCTAAAAGCTAGCCAAAGGCGATATTTTTTATCAAAATTGATCTGCTCAACAATTTACAACACTTCGTATCTATATTTTTGGCGGTATCTACTTGTCCGTTCATCTTTATATGATCTTTGCAATTGCGAGGACTAAAGCTCCAAACAAACTGCTACATTGTACTATACCCAGACAGTGGTCCTCTTAATAAACGACTTGTTCAAATATATGTCATAGCTAAACTAACGCAAACGGAATATGTTCGTGGTATTATTTAAGTTTCATAATTGACAATTTGCAAAATCTTGAGTATAATAAAAGTCATTTTACAAAAACAAAAACAACAAAGATCATAAGGACCTTTATCAAAATAGAAAATGATCAAAACGAACTTACATACACAAGGGGAAAACTATAATAAAATTTACAAAATAGATTGATCTAATATAAAAATGAATTATTTTTGCATATTTCGAAACACTTATGCAAACTTTCTTATAGAAGAGCAGTAGTTGTAATTCACCATAGAAGTATCTAACTCTTTAGATAAATTCGATGTCTATTTGCAGATTTAGGAACACGTGTGTAAATCTAGGTGAGTGGTAAGGTATTTGTCAATTTTGTAAAATCTAGTTATTTCGTATATAATAAAATTGACTCGTATGACGTATTAAAGTTGTTCTGTTGGTGTTTCCGTTCTGGTTATGAAACTGATATTGCTGATGACAGTGTTTATCTAGTATTCCTATACATAATTTTGTTTCATTTTTATTTCAGGAAATTGAAGAAGACAGCATGTCAGACACTAGTTCTTTTGTCGCCGGATTCAAGTGTTTGACATCTACTTATGAAAACTATTGTCCAGTACATTTAACTCAGAATTGGCAAATCACTCCCTAACTATTCAAAGCGGCTCCTGTCCGATATTGGGATATAGCACGGTCTGTCTTGAAATGTATCAAGCTAGTAAGATAACAAAGCAAACTCGCGTATACAGTTATACATGCAACATGAATATATGTGATTAACAACTAAAAACGTTTTAAAACAGAAGCAATTAGAGGCAATTAGAATTGCATTTAAATGTTGTTCTGTATATTTATCTATATTAAGTTTACCTTGGTTTTACAATAATAGCGAGTAGCTTTCGCCTTCCTTCTACTAAATGACTTACAGGTTGCTTCGCAAAGGCGTTGAACTTATCTTAAAATATAATATGGCAAATACTACGAACAATGAGGTGCAATAACCACTAGATGTCCGAGGAAATGAAAAACGTATTCCAAACGTTTGTTTGTCCATGTTGAAAGCTAGCAAAGTAAACATTTTACTGCATCATATCGCAATTTCGTCCATTTAACAAGGATTCATCAGACGCATCATACTGAGTTAACAGTTCTGAAATAAGTTTTAACATAGAGCTCTAACTGTGATTCGATTTAGCCCGCGGAAGGACGGCCTCATAGCAATTAATACATCACTATCTTATTAAGTACGTTCCCCTTTTTGCACGAGAAAGTTAGCGAGAGGTTCGTTTAAAAGTTCTTGTAGTTCAAGGAGGATAGCCCCTATATGATGTACAACTATGGTCAACATTTTGAAATAGCTTAGTAGTATATATAGTTTGATGAAAATCTTGCAGTAGATTAATAAAGTTGCAAAAGTCATTGACTGTACCCTGTGTTATATGTTTCCCTTTTTCCTGTGTGGGTGTGCTTGAGTGATTGTTGGTGTGTGCGTGTGTGTGTGTGTGTGTGGGGGGGTTCGTAGACAGTTATAGATGAAGAAGACGGTAATGAAAAGTTGACATAGTGGAGGTATTGTACAAGAGGTCCTAACACAGGAATTGGAAGGTGCGACTGACATATTGAGTTTGATGTCTGCATGAGCTCCAGCTACATCAGTTACGGGAATCAAACATCCATGAAATGCAATACTGTTAATATCGATTATGGATAAATGGATTATATTAATTTTAACAATACAAACGTTGGGATTAAATTTGTAGGGAAAGCAGTAACTACTAAACGAATGACAGACTTCGTGACTACCTCCAATACAAACAAAGCCGATTTGGAAGAAAGATCAACCTGAAATGGTTCAGAACCGGGCCAGACGTATTGGGGAGGGACTTAGCCAATCGTCAATGAGGCGTTTTATTTGGTCCAGGCTTACCACCAAGTGAGTGATCCGAACACGGTCTCTTCATCACAAGCACAACAGAGCAACATATGTAAATAGATTAAACAGATGTTTGTATGAATGTGGTTTAACGTCCTCGCACAAGCTAAGGTCATAAGCAACATGAGAGTGGGTGTCTAGAAAGATACCACAGACAGGACAGGAAGAAAGATGTTGATACGGGAGCCCAATATCAATTTAAGTCTCTGCAATGTCGCACAACATCTTCTTCATGTTGGTATGTATGGATTATGAAAAGTTCTTTTCGCACAACCAATACGAGTTTCTATGTGACGTTTCGATGACTAGTACGGTATGTACACTGTCACCTTCATCAGACAAATGACCAGTGAAGCGTATGCACACAAAGGTGTAAAGTGTGAACGAGTTGTCCACAAAATTTATGTCGATTCGGCTACGCTGTAAGCGTATATATATACATGTACATTAAGCTGGATCAGCTTACATCGATGTCGACACTGCATGAAATAGTTGTTATATATGTACCGAAATGACTCGATTCAGCTACGCTTTGTTTAATACTTAGTCATAGATGTGCGAGAGTCAACATTTGGGTACACTTACATAAAATACATATTCAGTTCACACTTTCCTTTTGTTTTATAAAGAGTTATGGCTACTGGACACATCTCAAACTAGGCAATTTACCTCTACCCTTGTGGTACCCAAAAAAACACTTGGTCAAAGTTTTGCCTTAATTTTTGCGCATGTGATACAAAAGGACATCTATGAAAAAATTCAGGAGGTGAAATTCCTGTTATACCGGGGTCCAAAAAAAGGCCTTGTATGTTTACAAAAATTAAAACACTTTCTTTGCCCATGCACATTTAGGTAGAAGTTCACCGACAGCTGCCGCTAAAACGTATCGCTATTCCATGAGGATGTCTTCATTGTTGATAAAGAACGCCAAGAAAGCACTGTCTGCCTTGTCAATTTCTCGACAGAAATTGTCCATAAGCAGTACCTATAACTATGTTATCAAGAAGGATTTTGTGACAACATTAAAAAATACTTCAATTTAAATGTAAAACAAACCAATGAAATCATGGAGTTCTCGATTGAACATTGTTATCCGGAATGCAGTAGGGCTCTGTCCTTGTGCCTTGTCTATCTTACACATTGCTTCCAATGATATTTTGGATGGTAATTCCTCTACTATAAAGTCGACATCAGTTCAGCGCTATCACAAGCAGACAAACACGAACATATCGCAGCCTCCCAAAACACACACTCATTCACTACCACGCATGCATCTTGCTCCCAGGGGAGGCCGTCCTTAAATGACCATAGCTGTTGATAGAACGTTAAACAATACCAAACCAAACCAAACCTCTCCTTGATGTATTCGTCTTAGCGTCCTATTATTTCCGGCTGAGGTCATTTAAGGATGTACCCCGTGTGTGTAATGTATGAGTGTATGCTGGAGGCGGTACTATTAATTGGTGTTTTGCCTCCTTCCGATGGCATCAAGTAGATCTGAAGCCGACTTCATAGTGCTACCTCACTGAAATATACTATGCCTGAGGGCAACCAGCACCTTGTCCCATCCGGTTACATTATAATGACAACGAAAACATTATTTGTGTTGTTGGACAGTTTTTTCGACGATTGAACATATTTCTAAAGTTTACATAGGCAATTTAAAAGAAGAAGAAGTAAAAAAACCTGGAACAAATTCTTTAGCTATTCACTTACAAAACATCACTGTATGTTTGCTTTATAGTATAAAGACAGAATACTTAGCTAGATCAGAACAAGTAGGTAGCGTTTTGGCAACATATATAGCTGATGAAAGATAATTGCCCAATCAAAAATTGAGGGGGTACCCGTTGCTAAATTGACGGTTGTCATTTTTTTCTGTCACGATCGATATAAATATCCGCCCCCCCCCCCCTCCTTACCTTTTTTTATGTTAAGAAATGTTTTTAAATAAACTCAAGTATAAATGTTTAATTAATATCACCTGTTTCTTTCTAATACCATTTCTTTCTTATACCATATCTTCCCTTTTTTGGGAGAGGAGGACAATTAAATGTCAAATAATAGGAGAAGGAAAAAACAGGACGTTCAAAATCATCTCATCTTGCATGAATAAAAGATAATTTTGTTTATATTGAAGACTATTAATAATTTTAAGCATCGTAAAAATCAAAAAATCCTTACATGGTCCGTTAAATACGAATGAAATTTAATTAATGGGCCTGTCGTGACCATTTAAATATGAGTAAGTGAACCGCATATGCACCTACTAAAATCTATAGACAAAGTAATTACAACTTTTTTTATTTACATTCAATCTGAGAAAGAACAATTATGGGTTTTGTTGACTTGCGGAACACAAAATATTAACCGATCTTTAATGAGCGCTCGTATTGGCCTTTCTTTTTTTTATGAGGTTTGTAGGGGTGGGGCATGATTTTATTCATGTTTCTATTGAAGCTGTTCAGTGTGCTATACTTTGTTGATTTTTTTGTATACTTTTTGTTCATTCTGCGTATTCTTCATATTTTCCAACATGTCGACTTAAATTTAACACATTGTATGCATCCAATCAGGGATGTGTAGTGCAACTACACATCCCTGATCCAATGCATCTGTTTTGTTGTTGTCGGTATCCACCTCTCGTGTTGCGTTTATACCTCTGAGCCTCGTTTTAAAACCGAAACCGGTTTGATATAATTATTTCCTCATCGTTAGCCTGACCGTCCTGAAACCGTAAAAGTTTATATGAATGTAAATGAAAGGAAAATGACACCACTACGTCCGTGTATAGCCTACTTTGTGTGACGCACGGACGACTCCTGTCTAACTAATGCCAACCGATCAAACCGTTTGGAACGTGATGAACAAAAGCAGTCAGTACCAGGGACAGTTGCATCTTAAAACATATATTCATCCTATTTTCATTAATAATTTGCAATTTGAAAAACATTCTATATTATAAATATATCTTCAGTAATAATTAAATTTGATATCGATACTCATTTATGAAATTGTATCCTTCCCTTATATATTGCGTTTCACTTTAAATTGTTGTTGAATCCGAAATATACATAAACCTTGTGTAATCGTAATATTGCTGAATGTACATAACTTGGGTTAGACACTCAAGTTGCTAGGACTAGCAATGCCGCGAAAAAGGAAAGGTGATAAATGGTTTATTCTACATGACATGTTTGCATAAATATCAGATTTTAAGTGTGATTAATGACAATGTCGGGACATCTATCCAGCTTCACTGAAAATATGCTAACTGGCGGTTTCCCGCCCTCGTTCACTCCCTTTAGATCTATCAGTATCAATGTTTGTTGTTCAATACTCACTGAGAATGTGTTTTTTGCTATTTATTTTGTTTTAGCATTAAATGTGTAGGCAGTATTTTAGCATTGGATATTATTTCAAGTATCGCTGGTAGGCCTCATAATGACATATATAAAGTCAGCAAAGAAATATCTTTGATTTTTTTTTTTTATAACGTTTTTAATAACTGTACTTATGACATGCATTGTTTAAAATAATCCAATAAAATGTTGAAAAGATTTAGATGCAGGAAATAACACGTGCTGATTGCTCAAAGGGAGGTTACTCGTAATTTGGGCAGGTTTCAAACCAGATTCAATTATTGTGAAAATATATAATGTTGGTGAGGAGTTGATGTTGGAGACACCACAACTAGACTCTTGACTTCACTTCATGACTTTCTTTTGTATCTCGTTATCTTGACATATTGATTTTGTCATATCTTGATCATCAAGTGTGCTTCAAGAAAAATATGTAACTGTGTGTTTGCACATTTAACGTCACGCTACCAGACAATTGGTACAATTTTGACAGTTTTTTAGTGATCTTTAAAAATTCAGATCTTGTATCTGGAATGTTTCTTGATTCTTGACAAAGACTACCTATGGTGGTTCATTTTCAGGAAAAGATTTATATTTAAATAATTTATTTTTGAAAATAGAACGCTAAACTCAGAGTGAGATTTCGTCTGTTTTTCGGCCGTAAATAGTACTCAAATTGGTACACCATATCACAGGCTATGGAAATTGTTTTTATTTCTACAAGTTGATGTGCCAATTACAACAAAATATATTGCTTTTATAGATACCATACTGAACTATAATTGTATATATTCACTTTTATATTATCCGAATATAAGGACCAGAAATCAACATTTAAACATGCTTATATTTAACCCCTTGAAAATCCTCCAAAATTTCGTTGACTTACGTCATTTTTACTGGTTTTCTGATATGTTTACTTTGAAGTCATCGTGAACTCTTAAAATGTTCCTGAAAACAAAACTATTCGGCAGAAATGCTGATAAATATCTATTTTGTTATACTGTCAAAGGAAAATGCTCAAATTTAATTTTAAAGTACTATTCGAACAATTTTTTGACCATGTACCAATTTGGGTAGTGTGGTAGCATGACGTTAGAAAAAAAAATCATTAGAACTATCTAGAGATCTGTAGCAGAGAATTCCAATTATCCAGATAATCACAAATCATTAACTGGTATACACCAGATTAAATATAGAATTATATGCCAGCCTCATCAGGCTATTTATTTTTAAACTGATTTTTTGACCAGTAATACATGTAGGTCACTCAGGATGTCTCCGATGAGATCTGATCTTAAAAACATTAAAAACACTTCTTAAATTGTTCTCTAGGTGGCATAGGACTAGTAGTTAGCGCCTGATAAGGCAGCACTTGCGAATTCCTCAATTTTTTTATTGATTAATGTATATGCTAATTGTATATCCTATGTACTGTAAAGCACTTCAGAGTTGTTCATGTTAGCTAGATAAGGCGCTATATCAAATGTTGTATATTTATTTTATTTTTATTTATTTAAAAAAATCAACAATTAGTTTAGAAATGCAAACAGTTAGTCTGTAGTTAGTCTGTTTGTTTCTGCAATATGTAAAAGGTTATGATGATTAACCTAGCCTGGCAGGTAGCTGAAACATTCACTTACTACATATATATATATATGTTTGTATTTAACCTCAATAAACTAAACTGGAATCTTTACAGGGCTTTCAGTTGACTTGACATACATAGCAAAATCTAATGTCAAATATAGTTTTCCCTAAATTTTGGAGTAAAAAATACATCAAATATATGTCCTTTAAAACTCCAGAGTCAAAGCTCAGCTTGGGAGTCGAAACGAAATTTCTAGGGTCTACTCATGATCATGTTATAATTATCTAGATGTTGGTGAGCAACTCCATCTTTTCTGTTTGTGTTTACTTTTCTTGATGAAGTTCCGGTGAGTCTATATGTTGCGTATATCCATCGTGGATTCCTACTGCAATTCACATAAAGAGTTAAAACCCACTTCAGCCATGATGTCTAGATCTGATCTCCCTTTCTTGGTTTGGGGAACTGATTTTGCTATATATACTGTATATCATGATAATTCCTACCTTATGTCAACTTTTCAAGTATAGCAATGCAAGATACTTAAATTATTAAATGCTTTATTTGATAATCTTTCACATCTTGTCTTTTATAAATTAGTCAATGCTGAAGCTGCTGGTGGTGATGCCAGTTCATCCAAGAAACCTTGCCATGACGGTTCAGGGGAGACAACAATTGATTCGTGCAGTGTTCGCTGGGAGTGGGAAGGGGACAAAAATGTGTGGACTCAGTATGCAAGCAATCTAAATGAATCTATCTGCAAGGCTGTGGCTAATGGTTTGAATGAGGTGAGAATATCAATGTTACCAATTCAAATATGGTTTTGTAATTATGCTAATTTATCTGTATTGCAATAATGCTACTGTGAAAATATGTATATTTCTCAGAGAAATCAGTTTTGTCCCAATGAAATATGTGTTTTACTGTAGTTCTGTATCAGAGAATGTGTTAAATCAAGTCAGTCTGTATGTGTATTGAGCCAAGAACATGTACATTTGTATTGTAAAACCTTTTGAATTGTTTCTAGTGAAGCAAGGATGCATCTTGGGTTATTTTTCACTGAATATATATTTCAATCCTTGATATATATATAATTGTAAATTTAGAAAGAGAGACTTTTTAGTAAGCACAAGAAAATGCAACCATTTTTGATGTTAATGTTATGTACTAGTACTGTCTCAGGCAAAGATCTGTGGTACATCGTTATGTATGTAAGCAATGCTTTTCCTTTCAAAATATGTTTATTTTCAGTTGATATATATGTTATAAAAAAATTATGTTAATTGTAGAACAAGATTGGATTTTAATTATAGAACAAGTATAACTATAATAGTACTGTTATGATGTCCACTTTGTCGTTCTCTCCTACACTGAAGCTTGCATATAAATACCAGTATGTTTTTAAGCATGAAGTTTCTGCTGATTAATATTTTGATTACAACTAAATATCTTTTCCTACTAGAACTCCTTTCATAATTTTGATATTTTCTCTGTTATTGCCATACTTGTTTTTACTTCAGTTTGTATTCATCATCAAATTGATTTTAATCATTTTAAGCTCACCAGGCCCAAAGGGCCGTCGTCCGTCCGTCCGTCGTCAACATTTTACTTTAAACAACTTCTTCTCAGTAACCAAAGGCCTAGGGTGATGATATTTGGCCAGAAGCATGCTGGGATGAAGGGCTACCAAGTTTGTTCAAATAAATGACCTTGACTTATATTCAAGGTCACAGGGGTCAAATATGTTTAAAACCTTTAAACAACTTCTTCTGAATAACCAAAATGCCCACTGGGGTGATGATATTTGGCCAGTAGCATGCTGGGATGAAGGGTTACCAAGTTTGTTGAAATGAATGACCTTGACCTACTTTCAATGTCACAGGTGCCAAATGTCTTAAAATCTTCAAACAACTTCTTCTCAATAACCAAGAGGCCCAGGGTACTGATATTTGGCCTGTAGAAATCAGGGCTACCAAATTTGTTCAAATGAATGACCTTGACCCACTTTCAACCTAATGTCATTGTTTGACATTCAAGGTCACACTTATATTCTGCCTGTAGCTGTATTTTAGTCCACTTTTAAGATTACAAGTGTGAGATTAATACCAGGTGAGCGATGCAGGACCATTGGGCCTCTTGTTTTATTTTAGGTTGATTTTGATGTTGGAAAGACGTCCTTGGCTGTGAAAATAGATCAAATGGCCCAGAAAAACAAGAAAACTGGATGGCAGAGACGATTACGATGCTGCGTACAAGAAGATGGAGGTGATGGTTCATTGTTGTGCTCTGTCTGGCTACCTCTATACTCAACTTTAAAGCCTGCAAATTCAGTTAATTCTTCTTTCTCAATTTTACTCTATTTTTTTCCCTATTTGTGGGAAAGGAATAACATTCTGTAAAAAAAATAATACTTTTAGTATTTATAAATATTGAGAAATCTAGCATGTGGAAATGAAAAATTGAAGGCTCTGAAAGTAAAGAACAGGTCTGTCAATATCCATTATCGTATATATATATTGTCTTCAAGGGGTTTATTAAGAGACCATTTTTGTGAAGAGTCCCCATTAGAGCCTTCCCTTGGGTATGTGGTATCTTAATAAAGATTTGACTGTATAGGACTGTATAGGATTCTCTCTGGCAATATACGACCTGTTCCTCTTTGAATTTGTAAGTTTAAATACCTGGAATTTATAGAGTTTCTACGTTGTCTTTGATGTGGTATGATAGGGCGGGGTACCTCACTTTGATTTTGAAGGATCTTGTTCTTTCTCATTTTGTAGGATTCTATGTCTGGCAGTGGGAGGATGAACAAGGGAAGTGGAACCCATACAGTTACGATATTGCAGTTAAATTGGAAAAGGCTCGGCAGCTCAAGGAGACAGAAGTAGATGTATCAGCTTGTGCACGATCGTACAGGGTGGACCTCTCGAAAATGCATCAAACTAACCTTGTTACAGATGTGGTGAGAAATGTGGCCAGGATCAAGTCAGGTAAACACACTAACCTTGTTACATATGTGGTGAGAAATGTGGCCAGGACCAAGTCAGGTAAACAAACTAACCTTGTTAAAGATGTGGTGAGAAATATGGCCAGGATCAAGTCAGGTAAACAAACTAACCTTGTTAAAGATGTGGTGAGAAATGTGGCCAGGATCAAGTCAGGTAAAAAATACTCAGGCATTCCAGGTTAATGTCATGTCAGTCCAATGTTGTAATTCAAAGACATTAAGACAATCGCTTACTTTACAAATAAATGGCAAATATTTGGACAAATCAAATTTGTTAGCTATATATTTCTCAAGAACTTCGGAAGGAATTTTCATGAAACTCTCCTTATCTTTGGCCATGTTCAGCATGTGGGTCCCAGATGTGCATTCCACATTATGAGCTTGATCGGATATTCAAGATATCTAAATAAGGTGCATCAATTTCATACATCAGTTGTATCTTGTGTACAGATGACTCATTGTGAAAATTAAGAACTGAAGAACTATTGCAACACTGCTTTATTTTTCTGTTGTATATTTGGCAACAATAAGCAACTTTTAAATTTAAGAGAATAATGATCCATATTCAAAGGAGCAGAAAGAATATAGATTGCTTTAAATGACATTTATACCATACAATTTTCCCCTCCTCAGCAATTAATTTACCTGTGTTAGAGCCAAGGAAGTATGTACAGTATACTGAAGGGATCTTTATCAAATTGCGTGTAAAGGTTCCCTAGTTATGCATATTGTATTATTGAACTTAGCACAATATGGCCGACAGTAGGCCATCTTAGATCCTTTTTTTTTAAAATTAAGTTTGTTAATACTCTTTCTCAGATACTATTGGATGTAGTACATATACATGTAATATCTTAATCAGATTTCACATGTAGCTGCCCCATGATCCTTAGTTGAAGGAAAGTGAGTTCATTGATAAAATTCAAAGTTTCATTTGCATTTGTAAGTCTTGTCAAAGAGTCTTGAATAGTCACCTTGTAGATAAGGGAAAATAACACTATACAATAGAAGTAGAACTCTTACAATGATGGGTGCCAAGATTCCTCTGGCATCTCTTGTTCTGAAAATTTTATGGTGAAAAAATTGCTATTAAAGTGCATAATTATTTTCATGTAAAATTTTGATAAATCATGTTCAGAATTTCTGTATTTACTTGATTGGTGATCTCTCTAGACGCAGAGGAATCTACAGGAGAAACACCAGTAGTATCCAGTTCTAATGGTGATGTCACGGCAACAAAATCAGGCAAGGGTAAGGTTAAGGTGGAACCAGTGGACAACAGTGCAACAAAATCTGGTAGAGGAGCAGCAAAAAGTGGAGGAAAAGCTTCAAAATCTGGCAGGTCTGAGGAAGGCGAATCAAAGGGTGAGTATAAGGCAAAACTACAGAAGTGAAGGTGTTGGACATCAAAGTCACATAGCCTAATTCCGTCTTTGCGTATTTCAGAGTTATCTTCTCTTGGGAGCAGGGATTGATTGTTACGTCATTTGTTTGTGAGAGTAACGTCATCAATTTTTGAGAAATCGACGTAATTTTCTCACACAAACCAATGACGTAACAATCAATACCTGCTCCCAAGAGAAGATTACTCTGCAATACGCAAAGATGGAATAGCTAAACTGGTAACGTGATTGCATGAAAAGAATAAAATTCTAGCCAGGAAAGAAAATGAATCTCCTCATAGATTTCATGTTAACCAACCTGAACATAATCAAATTGAAGAAGTTTGGATAGGGGGAACCCTGAGAGCATTAAAAGGTGAACAATTAGTTATGTATACTTGTGTGTTATGTGAGTCAGGAGGGTCTCTATCCAGAGAAGAACATTCAGAGAAGATATGTTTACCAATAAAAATAGGGAAGCTATCAGTATTGGTGTTTAAGATATTCATGAAAACTGTGTGTTCCCTTGGCAACTTGGTGTATTGTAGGAAATTGATTAACAGTTGTTTGAATTTGACTATTGTGTAGTGAGAACCGTGATCGTCAAGAAAGGATCAGCACCTGTAGATCTAGAATGTACCCTAGCTGAAAAAGCTGAGGTTTTCTCCGAGGGCAAGGATGTTTGGGACTGTATGCTCAATCAGGTAATTTTGTGTTGATTGATGAAGGAGACAGTTGTATCAATTATTTATGCTTTTATTTTATAATTTATTATTATTTTCCTTTTTCTAAAAATTACTAAGAGTCAAACTAATGACTACAGTAAAAAAGTCATGTGGAAGTGCTCTAGTGATACAGTTGCTAACAAGCGAGCAGATGGTTCATCCCTGTGACAGTTCTGTACACCTTTATAAATATTTAAATAAATGACATACATCAATATTTGTAGATCCAGGGAGAAATGAAATTTTGGTCATAAGTCAGAACAGAAATATAGCTTACAAAATTTAGTGTATGCACTTTATATGCAATGTAATCTACTGAATCTATAAGCTCATTAATACACATTCAGTGTTAAGATCCAGGAACTAAGTCACCTGGGCAAATTTTGATAGCATGATTGTGTTTATCTCTTCATGTTTGGCGATTGTACATTTGGTTATATGGCGGAGATCTCTACCATTTCTATGTTAATTAATCTCCAGGAGCAGAGATTGATCCCTTGCCAATCATTGTAGCATGAGTGCATATGTCTCTTTTAATATACCCGTGAGAAATATTTATAAATATGGTTATTTCTGGTTTCATTTAAGAAAGAATTTTGAAAAAAGTTGTAAGATTCTTACTGAAAGATTGCTATCAATACAGGAAAAACTTCGGGGAAAATCAAGGTTAAAATTAACTATTAAACAAAATCAGGATAATGGAACAAATCAGTTTTGCTGTAATTCCAGACAAGTGTGGGCAATAACAACAACAAGTACTACCTCATCCAACTACTGACTGAAGGCAAAGGAAAATTTCACGTTTGGCAGCGCTGGGGTCGAGTCGGCTATAATGGCCAGAACAACCTAGTACCATGTGGAGCTGATCTTGACAAGGCCAAGAAGATTTTTGCAAAAAAGTAGGTTCACTGTTAATGTATGTGCATTGTGCTATTGGAATTTACAGGGTTTGACAGTCCTCGGATGTTTAAAAGGTTTTCAATTAAAGTAATTATACAATATGTAAAGCAATATAATCCTATCATTAAAACAATGCTGCACTTTTAAAAGATATTTCATGAAGTCCACATATTAACAAAGTGTATAGTTTTTACAACTAAACCTGCAGGAGAGTTGTTCCTTGTCTCAAAAGGTACACACTGGAATTGAAACATTTTGAGATTTTACCACTGAAAACTGGAAAAAAATGAAAGTACTTAAGGGAAAAATTTCTTTTCAGGTTTACAGACAAGACAAGAAATAATTGGGCTGAGAGAGATAATTTCGAGAAAGTTCCAGGAAAATATGACCTCCTTAAGATGGACTATGGGGCAGAGGTTTGATACCAAAAAAAATCTTATTTATTTCACATTACATATACATTTGTATTTGTCATTTTATTTTTGCATATTGATATTTATTTCTGGGAATGCAAGCTATTTTTTTCTTGTTTCAAAACTTTCCTATATGTTTTCATTTGGAAAACATAAATGCATTTCAAAATTAGAAATGATCAATTAAATACAAAAAAGATTAAAGGTGCTTTGTGGAAACAAAAAGGCATTTATCTAATCTTTATAAGTTTATCTTGTTTTAAGTTGGCATACATATTGGAATATAAAAGCATATTAATGTAACTTACTGCATTAGTGGGGGGAAAATAGCCATCTTCCTGGAATCAGGCCATGGTGTTCCTAGTTCATGTGATCTTGAAGAGAATTTGTTGAAGGAAAATATGTAAATAAAAGTCCTCATGAGAAAACGTTTAATATAAAATTGACTTTAAATTGAATACAAAAATGGTACAGTAGATATATTTTGATTTCCCTTTTCACAAAAACATTTCCATTATGGGGGTTTGAGCTGCAGACCTCTGTTATAAAGTAATAGCAATTATGATATCGGTTAAGTAAATACTTTTCTGCAATATCACTGGGTAACCATTCAAAATAACATTGTAACATTTAATTGTCTTTTTGTGAATATGTGTTTAAATAAAATTTAAAAAACCAGGAAAATAACTTTGCAGTGCCTGTATGTAATAGAAACAAGGTGGGATACCAAAAAGTTTTCCTCTTTATCATGGTCCATCTAAAGTGGTCCTCATTAAACATCTTCAACTATTTGTTGATTATTCCAGGGTGGAATGGACGAAATGGACGCCGGACCTTCAGGTAGTGTCGACAGCGATGTTAAATGTCCCCCTTCCAAACTGGACCAGAGACTGCAGGTGAGGCTGAATTTAGAATTTTACGTCCCAAAGACAGTGAATGTTTTACTGACATTAGGTGAGTGGGAATAGATGGTTGGACATACTTGTTTTAAATGTGGATAAATCAGTGTTTTGAAGCAAAACATAGTGACAGATATCACAGGTTGTCAGCCAATACAGGAGTCAGTAAAGTCAGACTCCACTGGATGTCTTATTGGTTACGCATTCTACAAGACTTACCCTATATTTGCATAGTAAATTTTAAAAACTTTCACTTGCCCAACTTTAAATTAACTAGCCCAGGGCTTTGCACTTATGGAATGCGTACACAGTAATGTTTATTGGAGATGACGAACGAAGTTTTGCCTCTTCCGACATTTTTTGTTCTCACCTATTTCACCCATGAACAGGAAGGTCGAATTAACACAGAGCAAGAATTCTGAAGGTAACCAATCTGAACCAGGTCTTTATCTTCCAAAATATTTGCCACGTTTATGTAGGGTCCGATAAAATAGAGTCAGTAATGTTTAGGAGAAATGTGTTAAATGTATATGTGTGTGTAAGTTAATATGCATATAGACAGAAAAGAAAAGAGACATTCAATTTAACTGCTTAATTTTTTTGCAGTAAGTTGCAATGAAAGTCAACAGATTACTGGGTATATTTTACGTCTGTAAAAAATATTTTTGCAGGGATAACAGACTGAGAAAAACCGAAAGGACAGATCAAACAGAGTATATATTAACAAAAGCTCAAAATAAAGGGATATTGGTATATAACAGGGTCTGGATAAGGCAGAGTTGAAATATTATAATCTTGAATATAGAGAGTGCGGAGACCAATATCAAAGCTGGTATAGAAGAATTGTAGCTATAGATTTATACTGTATCAAAGAGAATGGGAGGATTATTTCTTCATCCAAATGTTTTTAAAGTTTATAGGGCGAACACTTCACTGTGAAAATAATGGCATTAACCGTGTTGAATTGGAAATGGCAGTGAGATTTTGTTGTTTGTTTTCCAGAACTTGGTGAATTTGATATGCGACATCAAATCCATGGAGGAGGCTGTGATTGAGATGAAATACGATGCCAAAAAAGCTCCTCTAGGTCAGTAGATATTACATTTAGGATCCCTGTCCCACTGCAGACAGAACGCTAGAGAATTTTACTGGGGTCTGGGATTCCATCCTGGTCAGGGCCCCATTGTATTTTTACACGCGGAGGATCACTGTTGTTGCCTCTATTTGTCTATTTTATCATTATTTTTTGTTTGTGAAAGTTACACAAGGTGTGGGTTTCTTTTCAGAAAGGACTTACCAAAGCTATGATCATGCTGGAAAAGATTTCCTATGCATAGTTACAGTTTTTTAGTAGTGGTACAGGAAAGCTTAAAATATATCATTCAAGAACATTGGGAATAAATTCCATTTATGTGTTGATAAATGAATTACATATTATGACAATATAATAGTATACTAAAATATACTTACAGTAATTTCGTTCAGTGACTGAGATTCTAAAAAAAAAATACTGTCGTTATAGCATGTTATTTCTTTAAAGATTTTGAAGGATAAAGTTTAAGTTTTGTAAGTTTTCTTACTTTAAGATAATGAAGTTTGCCTGTGTATTGCGCTAGAATTTTAGTTCCTAGAGTTTTTGGAAGGTTTTGGGTTTTGCAGTTGTCAAAATAGGACGTTTTAATGAAACTGTCTTAATGGAAATGGAGCTAAATGGTACTGTTAGTTTGCATTAGATCTGCGCTATTATAACAAAGAAAATACACCAAACACACCCCAAGTTCTAATGTATACATTGCACACAAACAGATACATACTTAAATGACTTTAAAGCTATTAATTGTTCATGAACCCTAATAATCCGATTAAAACCAATAACTATCAGTTACATAAACTCATCAGTACATAACCATGGCGGTTATGTACTGATGAGTTTATGTAACTGTTAGTAATTGGTTTTATTCAGATTATTAGGTTTCATGAACAATTAATAGTTGTAGACTTTCGTTTCTCCCACAACCACTATAGGTTTCCTCACTACTGATTTATTGGATAAACCTTTTAGGATCGAGTTGGTAAACAATTTAGTTACCCAGTAGTGGGTAACACCCTGGACGTGATTTCATTGGTAAATTTATTACTTATGATGTCACATAACATTGCTTTACGATGTCATCTTCCAATGCGACGTCATGATTCACGGCAATTGTTTCCCCCCCATCGGAAGCCCACAAAGTGTATTTTTAAGGAAAACATATGGCTTTCCAGATAAAATATGAACGTTATGGGAGAAAAAGGACCCCAAACTCCTGATGTTAGGTTATCATGTTTATCTAACTAGTTATTTTTCAAATTGTAGAAGACACTCGGTTATTCGAAAATTAACTAGCTTGAGTATGATAAACACGATAACCATCCATCACTCGCTGGGGAACCTCTATCTATTTAATAGTTTTATAGAAGTAGAAAATTCACTGTTAGCCTGTGTCATAAACCTAGTACTTATAAATAATATTGTTGATGTGTTATATTTACTTAGCCTGTGTTGTAGTGTTATGTATTTGCGCAGTTAATAACAATGAGAAACCATTTGATTGGGGTGGTGATGGGTAGAGACAGGTTATTTGAAATATCCAATTTTGTATTTGACAGAAATCAACTTTTTAATACTCAAAGTTCACAGATGTTAGTTTTGGTATTTTCCATCTTTTACAGGTAAACTAACATCAGAACAAGTGAAGGCAGGATATGCTGCCCTGAAAGTTATTGATACATGCATCACCAGCGGGGACTTCGGTACAAAGCTCAACCGGGCGTGTGACGACTTCTATACCAGAATCCCTCACGATTTCGGGTTAGCTTTAACATTCTCATTTCGACACCAGCCGTTTTTATGTCCCTGTCATGTAATTGGGACAAATAGCGTTACCAATCTCTGTATGTTTGTCTGTACAAAACACACAGTCAAAATTTGATGTTAGTGATAAATTTGTGAAATCAACGCAATAACAAACATTGCAGAACAATACTTTATATATATATTATAGTTATCAGTTCCATTAGGTTGAAATATATAAATTCATTACATTTGTAGTTAATTGGTATCATCTGTCTGATAAATTACAGATATGTTTACTTTCAGGATGCGACCACCAGCGATAATCCGGACTAAAGAGGTAGTGGAACTAAAGATGCAGCTTCTGGAGGTAATTTTGTTTGACATTGGATGTATAGTTGTAATGTTCAGTGTAACACTGCATGTTGTACCATCAAGAATACTTTATTAAGTGAAAATAGATCGGTGACCTGAGATTTCATGTACCTGCCTGCAAGGAGAATGTTGCTCTAAAGATGGTCACAGAAAATACTGTGTTGATCATTTTATTATTAACTACCCAGGTATACTGACTTATGCTTCATACATGTAACTAAAATATTACAGATTATTTTGTAGTACCCCAATCCAGTTCAGATAACGGATAACACTGTTATTATAGCCAGCTTTTTATTTGGGGACACATCCAAGGTTCAATGATTGAAATTTTGGATAAAAATATGTGAAATTATGGATAATTCAAATTCAGATGATTTTCTAGGGAGGAACAATTTCCTTTATCGCACCTCGGACAAAAAGGTCCAAAAACCATTGGTTTAGAGCTGTCACCTGGTGACCCTCTAATTTTCTATAGAGGGTCAGTAGGATTCCATTATAGGGCAATATGGCCGCCCATTGCTCACCGCTTCAAAACTAAAATCTCACAATTAACAAATGAGAAAATGTTAACGATCTGTGTGATATCTTGTTCCAAGTACAAAAAAACTGTTACATGTTATGTTTTTGTTATATAAGTTATTTTATTTTCATTTATCAAAGTTGATTAAATTTGCTAAATATTAATATTGTTTTGTTATGCATTACCTCATTTTCATTTTAAGCAAAAAGGTTCAGTAAGATTTATTGGGGGCGAGGGCGCCTGCATGTGTGTCCATTTGAACTGCATGACACTCCATGTAGTTCACATAACTAGTTAGTATTTAAGAAATTGTTTATTATTAAGAAATTTGCATAATGCTGTAGTTAAAATCTGTCAGAAGGTTTTATCAAGTGCTAGTTTTAATAAGTGGAATCTGCTACTGTAGGCTCTCGGAGACATTGAGATAGCTATAAAGACTCTGAAGATGGGAGACAGATCGGAGAACCCAGTAGATAGACACTATCATTCACTGAAGTGTAAAATGGAACCAATGGATCACAAAGCAGACGACTTCAAGGTAAGTTACTATCTAGGTCTCGGTCTGTGTGAACATCTGGGGTTTAAGTTTGGCCAGAGTTGTTAATGGGGGTCTGACCATCCTCGATACTCCAGGAGTAATGCTCAGGCTGCTCTATACACCCCTGGAATATGTCGTAGCAAAATTGAAGTCACATTGCTTGCTTTTTTATTGGTCTCTGGTGAAAAGAAACTACACCTTGCAGAGCATTTTTGAGAAGGAAAAAAAGATGAAATATACATAGAGAAAAAATCTGGGTTCAAAGAGTAAAAATACCACAAGCCGAGACAATGATTCCAACCCTGGACCACCAACAGAATATAGTCGCTCTAACCAACTGAGCAACCTGGGTCAGTGGTAGTACAATGGCTCTGTACCACTACTGTTATGACTTAACCCTTTCATCCCTAGGTAACTTAGTAAACTCTACCCTACATTTGTCTTTTTGGTCTACAGTGGTGAAAGGGTTAAGAAGATAAAGGGGAGGTAACTACATATGAAAAACTACAGTGGAATTCTTCAGTTTTCTATCTGCAGTGGGACAGGGATCCTTAACTTGAAGAAGTTGTATGTTCAGTGATAGCAACTATAGTATATAGTATATATGTGTTGTGTTTTAGATGATAACAGATTACCTACACAACACTCACGCAGTTACACATAACCAGTTCAAGTACCAGGTACTAGACATTTTTGAGATGGAAAAAGAAGGAGAGACTGCTGCCTTCAAAGATTATGGAAATAGGTATGATGCCACATATAATTTCATTTAGTAAATAAAAGAAATGAATGTAGGACAACCCTAAAATCTAGACAATTAGCCATGGAGCATCATTGGCCAAAGGGTTCTGCTTTTTGTATAAACGGAGGGTTTGCCCCACCCACCCACACACCTGGGGGCAGAGGGGCGGGCCAAATAGAGGGAAAATAGGTAAATCTTCAAAAAGCTTCTCCTTCTCAACCAATAGAAGGATTTTGACCAAATTTATTATAGAGCATCTTTGGACAAAGGGGCCCCCTAAAGTTTGTATATACGGAGGGTGTGCCTTCCCCCTGGGGGCAGATGGGCGGGCCCAATAGGAGAAATAGAGGAAAACATTAAAGATCCTTCTCCTTTTGTACCGATAAAGAGAGTTTAACCAAACTTGTTCTAGAGCATCATCTTTGGGCAAAGGGAATTCAATGTCTATAAATGGAGGATGTGCCCCCCCCCCCCCCCCCCCCCCCCCGGTGGCAGAGGAGCTGGCCCCAATCCAATAGGGGAAGGTCACCCTAAGCAGCAGAACTTAAGTTATCTTTGATAAATTTGTCACATCCTTGTTTTCTCTGGTGTACAGGATGCTACTATGGCACGGATCGCGTCTAACAAACTGGGTCGGAATCCTTAGTCAAGGACTACGGATAGCTCCGCCGGAGGCTCCAGTCACAGGTTACATGGCAAGTACTCTTCTGTTAATCAAACCACAACCTTAAGCATGATTAAGTCATTACAGTAGTAGATTTCCATATTGAAAATATCTTGGATAGAACAGATTATTGTAGTATTTGAGACAAAAAAAAAATATGAAGCATATGGAGTAAATAGATTCTGTAGAATTCTTATGTTGATGCAGTCATTGATTGTTAATGTCTGCTGGATAACTGAAATACTTGGTAGTGAATTCAAAGTGAACATAAAATTACTGAAACGAACAAGCAACAGAAAGATCCATGTTTTACAAATCGATCATAGAATACTGATATGGACAATAAAACATACCCATGTTGAAAATATCTTTAAAATATTTCAATGTGGCTAAATAATCTGTCAAGGATATTAACACTAAACTCATAAAATGGAATGCTATTCCAATGTTGAATTTGATCTGAAAGATCATTTAGACAGATTATCATTGAGACAGGTTATCATTGAGACAGATTATCATTTAGACAGATTATCATTGAGACAGATTATCATTTAGACAGATTATCATTTAGACCAATAATCATTGAGACAGATTATCATTTAGACAGATTATGTTTTAGTTGACTTTTCACAATCTGATTATAAGGGGGCATTCTTTGTTAGTTGACATTGAAAGTCTGGTAATTAGATAGCATAATTTTTCATCTGACCTTGACAGACTTGTTATGGGGGGGGAGCGTACACTGTCCTTTGTCAGCTGACCTTGACAGACTGGTTATGGGGGGCGTACACTGTCCTTTGTCAGCTGACCTTGACAGACTTGCTATGGGGGGCGTACACTGTCCTTTGGTAGCTGACTTGACAGACTTGCTATGGGGGGCGTACACTGTCCTTTGTCAGCTGACCTTGACAGACTGGTTATGGGGGGCGTACACAGTCCTTTGTCAGCTGACCTTGACAGACTTGTTATGGGGGGCGTTTACTGTCCTTTGTCAGCTGACCTTTACAGTCTTGCTATGGGGGGCGTACACTGTCCTTTGTCAGCTGACCTTTACAGTCTTGTAATTACATGTATGTAGCATACTGTGTTATCTGAACTTCACGTTCTTGTAAGGGGCATGCCTAGTTAGGTGACATTTATAAGTTAGGGGGAATACCACGTTATAATTTGTTCACCTAATTAACATTCAATAATTAGGGGGCATGCATTGTTGGTAATTAGGGGCTGATTTGCTAGCTGACCTTGGTATTTAGTAATAAGGGGGTTTGCTTTGTTTGCTGACTTTGACTCACAATATTTAGATAGATTTGCTTGTGAAGAGAGTGTTGACATAAAGTGTGTTATATACTGTGTTGGCTGACCTTCCTTTCTTTTTCTACAGTTTGGTAAGGGAGTGTACTTCGCCGACATGTCTAGTAAAAGTGCGAATTACTGCTTCGCCACAAAGACAAAGAACACGGCACTCCTCCTTCTATGCGAGGTAATGTTTAAAACATATTAAACATCTGTATTTTAAAAAGTATTCCGTCTTTGCGTATTGCAGAGTTATATTCTCTTGGGAGCAGGTATTTATTGTTACGTCACTTGTTTGTGAGAGTAACGTCATCAATTTTTGAGAAAACGAAGTAATTTTCTCACACAAACCCCAATGACGTAACAATCAATACCTGCTCCCAAGAGAAGATAACTCTGCAATACGCAAAGACAAAATAGTAAGATGCGATGGATTAAATGATAATTTCCTGAAATAATGAAATGATCATTACTTTATTTCCAAAACCGATCATTTTTTATATTTACACCAGATTCAAAATAAAATTTATGTTTCATATTACAGAATAAAAAAAATATACTACTTCTCTGAATAGAAAGTGGCATGATCAAAAGTGCTTTTCTGGTATTTTGGGAATTATTTGTTGTTTTTGTTGATTCCATAATCAAGACCAATACATATTTATTTGGAATGAATGTTCATCACTACCTTTATATTGCTCATTGACTTTTACCATATTTCGCCAGGTATATGCCCAACCTCCAATTTTCCTTCTTTTCAATGCATTTACCCATGGTCTTATCCCAAGTGAAATATAACACATTGTAACTGATTAACCTGGACATATTGCACAGTGACATATAGAAAGTAACGTGGTAAAAAGAAAATCTATCTAATTATAATGAAAATTACCTTATTTCCAGGTCTCTCTTGGACAGACAAATGATTTGCTCAATGCTGACTATAATGCTGCCAAGCTGCCACCAGGCAAACACAGCACAAGGGGCCTCGGCAGGATAGGACCAGATCCAGCCTCCACCAAAACTCTGTAAGTCTCTTCTCACTCGTCTGGGAATTTGAGGTCAAGGTCAATTATGATACAAAAGGTGATATTGCAGTGAACTGAGGTCTAGGTCATAGATGATATTATGGTAAGCAATGGGCAAGGTCAAACTGAATGGTGCTGCAAAACAAGGTCAAGGTCAAATATGATGGTGCTGTAAACCAAGGTCAAGGTGAAGATGATGGTGCTGCAAACTTAATTAAAGATCAGTGGTGAAATTGACACAATGTCTGTTAAAATATTCATTATATGAAAATTTTAGCACCAGGTACTATACACATCCTATTCTTGCAAGCATAAATTGTTTCCTAGATGTGCTGGATGAAACTCACATTTAATTTTAATCCGCTTCGAGGATGATACAGCGAAAAATATCAAAAGTTGTACTTTAAGTACTATTTAGCAGGCAGACTGCTAAATTCTATTAGCCCAAGCTATATATGTTCATAGTAAATCTTGAAAGTTTCACTAGCCCTGCCCTGACATAGGATCTACCAGCCCTGGTCATAGGGCTTGTTGAATTGTACACCCTGGCAAAATCTCAACCAAGAAGTATATGCGAGATTCCTAATGGCTATAGTGAAAGGCTGTGCCATATTGTCACGACATTCAACATTCTTCCTCAAACATTGGGGATATTTCTCACCCTCATACTCGGAATGAGTAATTTTCAGTCTAGCAACTTCATATCTTATTATTTCGATTCCTATTCAAGTTGGACTCAATGCAACTACCAAATGTTTCATTTAAGACATGAACTGCTTTGTTTCAAGACCAACTCAATTCATCACCCCACGAAATTGACCAAAGCAAGATTCAATCCTTATATTTCAATCAACGTGTTTTTTCAATGATTGGAACTTGTGAAGTCCATTCTGATCATTTGTCCCATGTTCTGGAGCTTGTGCAAGTCTACGTGTTGACGTAATGTAAAAAATATAGTCAGTCATTGAAGGACCGTCATACAACATGATGGTGTACATTGGTAGTTCAATACAGCCAAATTACGTAGAAACAAATCACGAAACCATATTTATAAATGTCATATTTAGTTTTTATTGATGAAATCATAAGATATCTAATTTTCTGTTGCGTCATCGCAGAAGAATAATGTCTAGACGTGGTGCACAGGCTCAGCTGCAAGTCTACAGCAGCCATCTTTTTACTAACTTAAAGTGGAGAGCCGCTATATTTCGAGGTTCTACATCTTCTGGAACGTGAAGCTGCTGTAATTGAATGTCGAATTAGACAGGAAACCACGGTGGCTTGAACGGACGAAACATTTGATATGACATTTGTCGGTTCGACTGTATTTAATTTAAGACGGGACCACATGGATCTACCACAGGGGTTCGTTACAAATGTCTGAAATACACATGCTATACTGATATTGATCAAAGCACACATAAACATACATTATACCCATATCAGTTATAGCATGATATATGTGTAATCTTGGTTTAAAGCACACATGTCAATAGTTATCTCCCTTCGCAAAATCATACGCTCAGGCACTGTTAATCTGGTCAAATTCATCGGCAAATGAAACAGGCTACATTTGGTAGTTGCGTTGAGTCCAACTTAAGTAGGAATTGAAATATTTGCCGATGAATTTGACCAGATTAACATTGCCTGTGCATATGATTTTGCAAAGGAAGATAACTATTGATTAGTTTCAACAAAGATACCACTAGATGAGATTTCACATTTTTATTGAAGCTACAAAAGAAATTGTTTAAACAACCAAAAACGATCATTCAGCAAATTATTATTAACTCATGGTTGCTAGCTAGCGGTAATAACAAGCCATGAACCGCCCTAGAAATTCTCCCTCCAGCTACCCATTCTGCCTTGTGTCAGTATCAACCCCTGGTACAAATCGAAAACAAAGCCCTACCCCAAGCATAGATCCACAGGGGTTTGTTACAAATGTCTGAAATACCCATATGCTGTACTGATATGGGTCACATCACACATACATTTATACTTATGTGTGCTGTGACCCATATCAGTATAGTATATGTGTATTAATGTATGTTTATATGTGTGCTGTGACCCATATCAGTATAGCATCTGTGTATTTCAAACATTTGTAACGAACCCCTGTGGTAGATCCATCTGGTCCCGTCGTATATGAAAGACAGTCAAACAGATAAATGTCATATCAAATTGTTTCGTCCTTTCAAGCCACGTCTGGTTTCCTGTCTAATTTGACATTCAATTACAGCAGCTTCACATTCCAGAAGATGTAGAACCTCGACATTTAGCGACTCTCAACTTAAATTTGAGCTAGTAAAAAGATGGCTGCCGTAGACTTGCAGCTGAGCCTGCGCACCACGTCTAGACATTATTCTTCTGCGATGACGCATCAGAAAATTTGATATATCTCACGAATTCATCAACTCAAACTTAATAAGACATTAAAGTATGGTTTTCTGTTTTATTTCTACATAATATGGCTATATTGAACTATCAATGTTTACCATCATGTTGTATGACGGTCCTTCAATGACAGACTATATTTATTTAACATTACATCAATATGTAGACTTGCACAAGCCCCAGAACCTGGGACAAACGATCAGAATGGATTTCACAAATTCCAATAATTAAAAAAAAAAAAACCTGATTGAAATTTAAGGATTGAATCTTGCTTTGATCGATTTCATGGGGTGATGAATTGAGTTGGTCTTGAAACAAATTCATCATGATCGCAGTTCATGATGAATTTGTTTCAAGACCAACTCAATTCATCACCCCACCCCATGAAATCGACCAAAGCAAGATTCAATCCTAAAATGAGTTTTGGTCAAAGTTATTAAAATGTTCAAGTATGAGAATACCTTAAATGATTTCATATTTCAGGGTTACATTGTCATGGTCACTGTTACTATTTATGGAAATTTCTTAAACGATGACACTAAGTTTGCATTGGAATGGGGGCTTTCCTATTTTACAGACTTTTTCTAATTCAAATGGGGTGAAAACTGAAAATTGTTTTTTAACTTTTTAAACAATTGACATTGTTGAGATTTACTCATGTCTGTCTTTATGTTTCAGAACCGACGGCACACTTGTCCCGCTTGGTAAAAGTAAAGACACTGGAGTGAAAAATCCCAAAGGATACACATTGAACTACAACGAATTCATTGTGTACGACACAAAACAAATCCGAATGAAATATCTGGTCAAAGTGAAGTTAAATTTCAAATGACACTTTCAAGTAGTTATATTGAACATTTTCTGATAATGTTAATGGTACAATTGACGTACTGATTGTACAATTTCATGGAGGTCAACTAATAAAATGTCTCATCAACTTTAAATTTTAAGTTCACAGTGGAGTCTGTTTAAGAGACTGTTCCTAAGTCTAAGTTTAAGATGTACAGTGGAGTCTGTCTGAGAGACTGTTCCTAAGTTTAAACTTCGTATATACAGTGGAGTCAAATCAAGAGACCGCTCCTAAATCTGAATTTAAAGTTTACAGTGGAGTCTGTTCCAGAGACTGCTCCCAAGTTTTAATTTAAAGTTAACAGTGGAGTCTTTTCAAGAGACCACTCCTAAGTTTAAACTTAAAGTGAACTGTGGGATCAAGAGACCACTCTTGTTGAGCAATCTTCTCTTAAGAGACCCACCCTGCAAAGAGACCACTTTTG
The DNA here is from genome assembly GCF_002113885.1 of Mizuhopecten yessoensis. Classification (NCBI taxonomy): domain Eukaryota; kingdom Metazoa; phylum Mollusca; class Bivalvia; order Pectinida; family Pectinidae; genus Mizuhopecten; species Mizuhopecten yessoensis. The sequence continues at coordinate 2,418,457 of NW_018406089.1, forward strand.
AGCCGATTAGACTAGTTAAAAGAAAATCATCAGATACAAAATGGAAGTCGTGAAACACTGGAAGATATCACAGATTGAAGTCATACTTTCTGTAATGGCTTTGTAATAGCTGAAGTTTTTCTGTACAGATATTTTTCCAATCAGGTTAAAGGTCAAAGGTTAGACTCTGAATGCTGACTTTGAAAAACAAATCCTGTCATGTAAATTGTAAAGACAAAGTCTGTCCCATATCAAATAAGCATTTAGAATCATATCTTAAAGAATGTAATGTTTTGCTAACAATGCAAGGTCTGTCAACTATTTTTCCTTCATTTCTAATCATATGCATTATAGACGCAGAGGTCCACTGTACGACTTGAACTAATGCAAAACTTTGTGCTAGATATTCTTTGTCTGGTACTGAAAATGGTTCCACATGAAAACCATTGTACCATGTAGCCGTCATGGAAAAGTACTTGCTATTGCTAACAGTAGTTCTGCCTGACCAATCAGAGGCTGTTTTACACTAACTGGGCAGCTATATAAATATTTATATAAGTCGAGTGTCTACCGTGATACCTGTGTTGACTGAATTTTTACTTCCACATTAACAACTTTTTTCTTCAACAAAAGACGTTATTGTGAAGTCTTAAGATGGGGTATATGTCAACCAATAAACATTATTTACATATTTTAAAGTTGATGGGGACCATTGTCATGTATTTCTTTGACTTAACATTAGTTTCAATCTTACTTTGAAACTTTGATTAAGGCCTAACTATTGTCCAATGTAGTTGTGGATGTTTATTCATCAATTAGATTCCATGTTTTGATAGATGTGTTGCCCTTTTTGTACTAGAAGCAATAAAAATCCTCTTTGGATAGCTCCCTTTCCATAAATTTCATTGATCCCCCCCTTCCCTTAAGAAATTGAGGGAAGGCGGTGAGGGGTTCCTCTGTCCATCTGTCTGTAGCGCTTGTCTGGATGATGACTTGAGAACAAATTATCAGGTACAAAGTTCAAATTTTGTGTGTGGGCTGCCCTAGTGGATTAAAAGAAACCTATTGATTTTGGGCGTAGTCCAATAAAACTCATGTCATCATTGCAGTCTGCGACGTTAGGTACTAGTCTGATGCCCACGACTAGTAAATTTAAGTCTGGACTAGTATTGAAAATATTTAACTAGTCCGACTGGCAATTTTCTTCCAAAATAATGGAAATATTATTAATGGTATATATTTTGCACTATAAAGCTTGTCACAAGTTCTAATCCTATCGTAAAATACGGTATGCGTCGAAGCTTCGAAGTTTCGATGAGCGATCGCGAGACTGGGTTCTGGATTTTACTAGTTACCGAACATTACTTCCGGTTTATAACCACGTGAAACCAACCATGGCGATGTTGCTAAGTTGGAGAAAAGGTTCAAAACCAGCTAAGCCTGTCCGTGAACAGACAGAAAAAATTGCTCCAACACGAAAGAAAAATTTACGGTTCTGGCGTGTGCTTAAAGGCTCGATGGAAACAACTGTAATACTGTATTAGAGATAATTGGCGATCACGTTCCGTGCTCTGTTCCTTTAGTTAATTATTGAGAGACATTTTGTTTTGATTTCTAATAATTTTCCAATTTAGATCACAATTTACACTGCATGCTGTAAAAAAGACCAGTCTGTAATTTGGACTAGCAAATTCACAGTTGGACTATTAAAATTATGGGTTCACTAGTCCAAATGACTAGTAAGGAAAATAGTTTACGTCACAGACTGCCATTGCTGAAAGTAGAATCTTAATTACCTGAACGATTACTTCAAACTAATTGTCATACAAAGTTCAAACTTGGTGTATTGGTAGCCGTAGCCGTATATACTCCACTGGTCTCTGGTGTAACTTGGAAATGGATGATTGTTAAAAATCTGCTTTTCATAGAAAAGGTAGCACATCCACATATAAGCATTGTGAAACAGATTTGTTCGCAAGTTTCGTGCCCTTCTCGAATGCAAATCTATGATAGGTTGGAGCAAATCCTAGCTGGTGGGATTAATAATCACCATCATGTCAATCAAGTAAACTGGTCTGTTGTTATTTTATCCAGGACACATTCATTTGAATATGCTGGTGGCTCAAGTTTTGTCAGAAGCTCAACTGTATAGTAAATCATGGAAATTGTGTAAGAATTTTTTTCCAGAAAGAGAGGTTGTACATGTACTTCAATGTTTATAAGCATTTGCTTGTACACAGCAGCAATCAAATCATTTCAGTATTTAGCTTGTCATAAAGGAACATAACATTATAGAGAATGGCTGATATGCATAATACAAACCTTTAGACTATGCCATATTGCTGTATATTTGTCCTGTGTTATTTCTATACAAATCATCTCAACTTTTCAGGAAAAAATAATTTTGAAAATTTGTATACCAACATTTGCTGAAGTTTCTGCACATTACACTGGAGAAGACATAACTTTTGATTTCCACAGGAAGGCAGTATTTGACCTTAGCTGTATGGACATGTACACACTTTGTCGATTTTTGGTACTCAAAAAGTCTTCTACCTAAGACAATTTTGAATATTCTCATATCTCTAAAGATGGCAGTGTTTGACATATAAAAGGCTATCTCTAGACTTTTGGTTTCTCCACTTCAGACATTTTTGAATTTCCCCCTAATCTTTGGAGCGTGCCAACTTAGCCTTGATGATATATGCTGTTAATAATTTTAAGACCCTCTCTGGAATTCAGGGTATTCCTTAGTAGACACTGCAGTGTACTGTGAACCACTTGATATTTGAGAATACAGATTCCAGTTATTATGCTGCCCACTTGTTTGTGAGAATTTTATTCTACGAAAACAGAATATGAAATTTTCGAATTTAGACCTGGTAAGATATTTGCAATGTAGAAATTTTCACATTAATACTTTTTTGAAATTTTGACGTTGGTTATCAGGCTATACATACTGCTGTAATGAACATTCAATAGTGTTTAAGTGTGCACCTGTTTGCATATACATTGTACAAGTAGGGATATACATAATCATGTTCATATATCTTGTTTCAGCTTACCTGAGTATCTTATTATGAGGTATTTAAACTCAGGAGAGATGCTTTTCATGTGATAATTTGTACCTCATGAAAACATTCGAGTGATTCATTGTAAATCAAGATTTGTTCGTTTGAATGTAAAGTATGTTTTGTAGTACAAATTTTAATTGTTAAAACTAAAAAGTCATATTTGTTCATGTCTGAAATTTTCATTAGAATTGTTTTGTTAATAAAAGAATACTTCTTTTATATAGTAGAAAGTAGTTCAGCTGTTTTTTATTTGTTACTTTCCTTTTGGCAGAATTCATGAATTTATCAAATTATCTTCCATAGACAAGGATGTTAAAGAATTTAATACTTTTATACAGATAATGACTACAAAGTTAAACTTTTTCCCGTAGACAAATGAGGGCTAAATAGCTTTAAAAAACATGGTTGAAAAACTTCAGTCAGGAATTTCCCATTGTGAAGAATCTGTAGCCTTTGACCATGACTTTGACCTTCAACTGGTCTCGAGGTTTGTGCAGGGATTTCAAATCAAATCAAATAGACACACACATCTCAGGATATTTTAACACAATTTTATTATTTAAAAGGTACATGTACTTTTCTACACATATAGTATTAAAGTGATTGTTTATAATAGGTGGGAACCGCTCTCGGACAAGATGTGCCAACATTGACCACTGTCCTTTGATACAATTTTTTGTTCATTCCTGTTTAATGTAAAAAATATATATAACTTAGGTGGTATAGAAGCTAAAAGGGCAAAAATATTCCAAAATCTGGTTTTGATGGCAATTCAACTTAATTCAACTGACCCTGGTTACATATTCCTTAGCTTCAGTTAACTCATTCACCCCCTTAGTCACATGAGAAACTTACCAAATCTATTACTGGAAAAGTCCAGTTAAGTTTAGATATGTATGGGGTGGATGAGCTAAGGTACATGTGTACCTTGAAGCAAAATTATAAATAAGATGAAGAGAAAAAATCTTTGCTCTAAAATTTCCTGAAACAAAACCCTGATATCACAGATATATAATTATACTAAATGTATTTTGATGAAAAAAATGGAAAAAGCAGCAAGAAATAGTAAAATGGGGTACATGTGATGTCAAATAATGTCAAAAATTATAGTGATATCAAAAATATTCTTTATGGGAAAGAAATATATGGCATCTGACATAAATATTAAACATTGATTGAACTTAAAAACATAACAGTTAATTATCTCTACCAAGTACAGAATGCGTACATTGATCATTCACCACTGTAAAGCATAATGGACTAATCCAGATCAATGATGGAAGAGACTACTAGAGTAACATTGGGAGGAAGGGTTATATGGGTTTTAATTAAAGTCAGCACCCAAGTAGATTGAAAGTTTTGAAATTTAGCTGAATGATTGGTACCTACTTGATTGTGTTCACAGTGACTAAAGCATTGTCTGTCAAATACATCTCTTATATGTAGATGAATTCATCTGACTCAGCAGGTGACTGTTGGTGTCTTCCACAAGGATGCTATAGAATGTGTAAAAGTTACATTGCAGCTTCCTTGATAAGTATTCATTTAACTCATTCACCCCTGAAGACACATTTGAACTCTTCCAATTCAAAAGTTTGAATAGTTCATAATGAACTTTCTGGGGTGAATGAGTTAAGAGTTAATCCATTATATGTATCAGTGTTTTTAAAAATCAAATCTCTTCTTGACTTAGTTTTTTTTTTAAATCCTCAATCTATGGAGAATGAATCTGCTATCTGAGTGGAATGTTTTATTTTGTAACTTATTTTCCTGAATTGTTGGTTTTTATATAAAAATTAGTATTTGTTTACATTTTCACTGTTTAAAAAATGAGATTCAAACATAGTGAATACAGTATACATGATCTATGATTAAAAGACTCACAACAAGTGTGATAAAATATAAACTATAGTGTATAATGCTATCTTTCTCCTGAATGTAATCACAACAAAGAAATATAATATATATATATATACATGTGCATATAAAAATCTGGAATTAATTCATATGTTCTATCTGCTAAAATGCTTGTTCCCCCCCCCCCCCACATCATTATCTCATTTACCCCTGAAATTTCATAATGAACTATTTCAAACTTTGAATTGGAAGAGTTCAAATGTATCTTCAGGGGTAAATGAGTTATTTAAAAAAAAAATGTACAGTTGTAATGCTTAATTATTCTGATAAGGGTCCCGTTATGTCTCGCTCAACAACATATCACAATGTAATATGTTTAAAAAGAATAATAGCGTTTCATCGTCTTAAACAGAGTCAAGTCTTTAGGTATGACTTAGTCTCCATGCAGACGGAGTTAAATGCTCAAATGGTAGCTCCCAATCACTGACCAGATGCGAGGTAAACAGCTAGAATTGTCCACTGGTGCAGAGTTCCTGGTATGGAGACGGAATTTAGTGCTTGGAGTTCAGTTTACAGTCTTAAGACACAACTCAGTTTACAGATGGAGTTCAGTCCTTTGACAGATTTCACTTAGAGTCATCAGACAGTGTACACTCCTAAAACTGAAATCATGGTCATCAGAGTTCACTGTCTTCCGACGAAGTTCACTCCTCAGACTGAGATCATGGTCCTTCGAGTTCACTGTCTTCCGACGAAGTTCACTCCTCAGACTGAGATCATGGTCATCAGAGTTCACTGTCTTCCGACGAAGTTCACTCCTCAGACTGAGATCATGGTCATCAGAGTTCACTGTCTTCCGACGAAGTTCACTCCTCAGACTGAGATCATGGTCATCAGAGTTCACTGTCTTCCGACGAAGTTCACTCCTCAGACTGAGATCATGGTCATCAGAGTTCACTGTCTTCCGACGAAGTTCACTCCTCAGACTGAGATCATGGTCATCAGAGTTCACTGTCTTCCGACGAAGTTCACTCCTCAAACTGAGATCATGGTCCCCCGAGTTCAGTCTTCAGATGAAGTTCACTCCTCCGACTGAGATCATGGTCATCAGAGTTCACTGTCTTCCGACGAAGTTCCCTCCTCAGACTGAGATCATGGTTATCAGAGTTCACTGTCTTCCGACGAAGTTCACTCCTCAGACTGAGATCATGGTCATCAGAGTTCACAGTCTTCAGATGGAGTTCACTCCTCAGACTGAGATCATGGTCCCCCAAGTTCACAGTTTTCAGATGAAGTTCACTCTTCAGACTGAGATCATGGTAATCAGAGTTCAGTCTTCAGATGGAGTTCACTCCTCAGACTGAGATCATGGTACTCATATATATATATAGTTCACTCCACAGACTGAGGTCATGGTCCTTTGAATTCACAGTCTTCAGATGAAGTTCACTCCTTAGACTGATAGTCTGAAGACAGAGTTCACGCATGCTCAAACTGAGGTAACAGTCTCACACATTTCAAGCACTGTCAATTGATCTTTTGAATAATCACTGAAGTAATCACTAGTGGAGTCGCCTCGCTCACCCGGACTCAGTAGATGATAATGGCTATATCCACTGTCCCCGTGGATTTCATGAGAGTTGTGATTGGATTTTAATGAGGTTTCAAAATTTTCGGGACTTTCCTGGTCCTGGATTTCTTCAAATTGATTGTACAGATCCTTCTTACATGGTGATTGAGCTACTAAGTCAAGACTATTGCTACGGGAACGTGTAAATATAGAAGGCACAAATGTTTTGATTGACAGTTTCGTAGGTGTGGACAGTTTGTTGCCTTGGCTACCAGCACTAAGGCGTTTGACGTCCTGAGACGTCTGTGACAGTCTATTTAGCAGGGTTGGTAACACTGAATGGGATTTTGTGATTGTACTTTGACAGGAAGCGTTGACCAGTTCCATGGATTCCATGTCTTCTATAACAACACTGGTAGTGGGAGCGTCTAGACATGGTTGAATGAAAGAGGGATCTTTCGCCAATTTGTCAAAAATGTCCTCAATATCTGGACGGTCATTTGCTTCATAGGACAAACAGGAATGTATGAAGTCACACCTGAAATAGGACAAACAGGAATGTATAAAGTCACGCCTGAAATAGTTTCAGTAATAACACATTCATAAGTGTAATGATACAATATTTTAGATGTCTTAAGTTTTGTTTGAGTTATATTAATATTGTCCATAAAAAGACTTTTTATTATCATTACTTGGCAATTTTAAAATTTTCCCAAAAAATTTGAATCACCTGTGGTTCAATTGTGACTGTCATCAACTTAAAAAGCCAAATTAATATTCATGAATCATTATTTTTGTAGCTGATATAGTAAGACAGCCTACATATAAAGATTATTGTAGCTGATATAGTAAGACAGCCTACATATGAAGATTATTGTAGCTGATATAGTAAGACAGCCTACATATGAAGGTTATCGTAGCTGATATAGTAAGACAGCCTACATATAAAGATTATTGTAGCTGATATAGTAAGACAGCCTACATATGAAGATTATTGTAGCTGATATAGTATGACAGCCTACATATAAAGATTATTGCTCTTTTTAGAAGATTCGCCAGTGTTACAGATTTTTCACGATTTAAAAACTTGTGATTTTTTTCCAAAATTTTTGTTTATGTCATTCTGGTAAATTAATAGCCGTTCGCTACCAACTTGGAAGAATTTCTCTCTAGCTAATTCAGTAGAGCATAAGACTAGTAAACCAGGTATATACCCTCTTTGCGTATTGCAGAGTTATCTGCTCTTGTGAGCAGGTATTGATTGTTACAACATTTGTTTGTGAGAGTAAGGTCATCAATTTTTGAGATAACGACGTAATTTTCTCACACAAACCAATGACGTAACAATCAATACCTGCTCACAAGAGAAGATAACTCTGCAATACGCAAAGACGGAATAGGTTGGCCACTAGCACAGGCATTTTAAAAATACTGACCTCTTTTACATTAAAAAAAATACGTTTTTGTTCACTTTTAATTTGTGTTATTTTGAATCCCCAGTCAAACGTCTGATTGCAATTCTTAATTTGAAATAGAGTTATAACATTTTACAGTTACTCAGCTTTCAATTAATCTTTGAGATTTATGGTTCAAATTGGCTGCAGCAACCATTATAAGCTCTTTGTCTATTATTTATATCTATAACTAATGACTACTACCATATAATTACAGTATACATTTGTATGTATATATGTCAAAAAACCGCAATAGTTTAATTATCATATACAATATAAAGTAGGTAAGTTTATGACCAATTAAGTTCTATTGCTGATGACAAACATACTAAACAAACATAAGCTACATTTCCTAGATTTAAGTTTCAATTAATCAAGACATAGATTTTTTTTTGTAAACTTTTTAAAAATATACCATATTAAAAGCGATCAGTTGGCATGTTTACTTGAAATAATTTTAAAATAGATGGAGATTGGAATTTCTTTTGCAAAACTGAAGTTAATTGCAGCATAGTCATTTTACTTACAAGTCTTCAGGACAGTTGCCAGGTAGAATGAGTCTGTTTCCCTTTTTAACAAACTCCAGTACTTGGGTGTTTGACAGACCTTGGTATGGGAAACTCCCAAACGTCACAACCTCAAACACCAAGATCCCAAAACTCCAGATATCCGACTTTGAGGTAAACATCCCGTCCCACAAACTTTCTGGGGACATCCATCGAACAGGTAACATTCCTAGAAATCAAAATGGTAGAATTTTGAAAATTTGAATTTGATGTCCGTGGCCCTCCCTGTGGTGACAGGGAGTAAGAACCTGGGTTGTGGTGTTCGAGGGCAAACACATTTAAAAAGGTGGGAGTAGTGTGGCAGGTTTTAATTGTGGTAGAGCGTCCGACTAGGAATTAACCTGGAGATCGAGGGTTCGATCCCCGGTGGAAGCACACTATTCTCTTTTCTGTTACAAACTTTTGCAATTTGAAAACTTCCTAAGATGCTGTCGGTATTTGTACTAACTATGATTACTAAACATTTGCAAACTCGAAATCAAAATTATATGCCCCCTTGTATACCAGTGATCATAAAAAAAATTGAAGAAAATGCTATTGCAGTTTTTAATTTGAATTTTAATACCAAGTTCAGTATTTGAAATTTATTTAAAGGACTAGTATATTTATGCCAAATAAGAATTTATTGTATTTTTTATGTTTTTCAATTGTAATGCTGTAAAAGTTGTTTCCCATGCAGGGTTTTTGAATTTTCATGGTAAAAAAAAATCCGCGAAACTACTGTGTTCCTTTGGCACTATAAGCTATGGCCACTCGATATAAAATCCATGAAATTGACCGTTACTTACAGACCCATGAAAAATAGGTTAGTGCAAAAATATTAACGGGTACATCTTGACATAAGATGTGTATCCTTATTATAAATATGATATTACACCATGTACTGACTTTAAAATTTCAACAAATCTATCATAAAAAATGCATCTTTGTACTTTGGAGTTCAGTATACACTACCTTTTTTGGTGAATCTGTAATAATCCGACTCTATAAGTGTTCTTGTCATCCCAAAATCTCCAATTTTCACAGTCTGATTGGCATGGACAAGACAGTTCCTGCAGGCCAAATCCCTGTAAGAAAACTTGCTATCATAATGGTGAATGGTCATACAATACCTGTGTACATATCTGAGGTAATGTGTTACTTGTATATATGATGTTCCATATTATCTGTCTGAGGTCATATTACCTGCGTAAATATTTGAGGTCATGTGTTCCAATGTACCTGTATATTTGATGTTCCATATTACCTGTGTGTGGTCATACATTACATGTGTACATATCTGATGTTCCATAGTATCTGTCTGAGGTCATATATATTACCTGTGTAAATATTTGAGGTCAGGTGTTCCCATGTACCTGTATATCTGCTGTTCCATATTACCTTTGTGACGTCATACAATACCTGTGTACATATTTGAAGCTATGTGTTACTTGTATATCTGATGTTCCATATTTTCTGTCTGAGGTCATAAATTACCTGTGTAAATATTTGAGGTCATGTGTTACCTGTATGAGGTCATATATTACCTGTGTACATATCTCAGGTCATTTGTTACCTGTATATTTGATGTTTCATAGTGTTGGAGGTCATATATTACCTGTGTACATATATCAGGTCATGTGTTACCTGTATATTTGATGTTTCATAATACCTGTTGGATGTCATATATTACCTGTGTACATATCTCAGGTCATGTGTTACCTGTATATTTGATGTTTCACAATACCTGTTGGAGGTCATATATTACCTGTGTACATATCTCAGGTCATGTATGTACTTGAGACCACTGGTTACATCCAGCACCATTTGTGTGAGACGTTCTGGACTGATGTCTTCTGCCTCGCGTGTTGCCTGACCGACTAGACTCCTTCGGGATAGCAGATAGGTCTTCAGGTCACCTGGCCACATTTATATTCTATATTTAGTTATGTGAAAATCAGCAGTAATCAGAGGAAAAGGTACAATGTTAAGAGATTGGTTAGGCATACATTAATTGTATTATTCAAGATTAATTACAATCACATGGTTTTGAGTAGTCGCTGCACTTCAATTTACAATTCTTGAAACCCCTTATAATGCAACCTACCTCCTCCCTCTCCCCGAGTTATGGTCTGCTGGATAACTGAATTTGAACTGTCATCTGGAAGATAACTAATACCCCCCGCAGATGCTGGTAGATTATACATTGGTAATTAGTGACCTTGACCTTGGGGTCAACTGACTGAAATGGGATCTCATTAAAAAATGTTGGCACTTTCCATATAGGCAAAGTTCCATCAATAAACATACAAAGTTAAAGTCGGTAGAGCTATGACAAGCAAATGTTAACAGATAGTTAAGACAGAGATTTCGCATAAAGGGCTGTAACTCCCTTAAAAAGTATTGAAATCTGAAATTGAAATGCCTGTGCAAAACTAAATATTACACTGATCATTCGAGTGAAGTCTCAATAAAATCTGCCTGTTAGTTAAGATGGAGTTTTCTGGAAAATTGATTTTGCATTAAGGGCCGTAATTCCCTTAAAAAGTATTGAAATCTGAAATTGAAATGCCCGTGCAAAACTACATTATACACTGATCATTCAAGTGAAGTTTCAATAGAATCTGCCAGTTAGTTAAGATGGAGTTTTCCGGACAAGTTTCTATGGATGACAGACATCCAGACAGGGTGATTCCAGTATACACCCCCCCCAAACTTCGTTGCGGGGAGGCCAGGAGGGTATAACTACTTGTGAAACGGATGCAAAACCACCCAAACAAACAACCCTTACAAACACCACATGCATAACTTCACACTTTGAATACAACCTACAGGCTACTTACCTGAGGTAATGAGGATATAATGATATGTGGACTCACTACAAGACCCTAGCTGTTCGCAACCCAAGAAACCATTTAATTAGGGAAATGGTACTCAATTACGGGGAGAATTGCCATTACCCGAACTCCAAATCAGTGTTATACTAGTATACATCCTCAGTAAGTAATTACCATGAGGATATAGATACATGTAATGAAATGTATGTTTACCAGTTTTGTGAGGCTTTTGAGTACAATTCCTAAAAGTCTTGCGATGGAGAGTACAGTATATATATATACTAAATTATTGTGAGTAAGCAATATATAACCACATGGCTCCCTACAAACCTCCACTCCCTAACACTTTGAGTACATATCTGAGAAACGTGTGAAGATAAAATATATATACCAGGTACTCAATCATCCTGAGGTCGAGGTTGAGTACACACACTCTGAGATACTTACCATGAAGATGGTACTCCATTATGGCGAGCACTGGCTCGCCCCTGGTACACACTCCTAGTAACTTGACAATGTTGGGATGGGAGAAACGTTTCATTATTTCCGATTCTGTCAGGAAATCAATCTGAAAAGAGAAGAAGTTGCTACTGTCAATCCTGTATTCATCCTCCAAGTTCCAGGGGTTTAGCTTAATTAAGCTGTCTGCATCCCTGGAATATGTCATGATGAAATTAAAGGCACATTATAAACTTAATTTTTCCATATGCCACATATGGACACTTTAATTTTAAACAGTGGAAAGAATAAATTTATCACAATTTTTGTGATTTTGTATGCATGTGTGGCAGATTTTAATTGTACATATAGGATTATGGTCGCCTTCTAGCTTCACGCTAGAGGGAATTTCACTTAGGTTCATTAATACTAGCATCTGACCAGAAACCTATAGGGATTGCCTGTTCAATTCCTGGTGGAAGCACACTACTCTCTTTCCTGTTTCACCATCAATATCTGACTTAGAGCAAACTTATCCAAGTTGAAACTACCTTTCCGTTTTTTAAAGTCTCTCATGGCAAGACCTCGCTTTTGGCCACGGTGTTGAGCGTTCGCCTAAGCGAGGGAGGTTGTGGCTGTCCCTTGACGGAGACAAACCAAAGTCTCTAAAATTGGTACTGACTCTTCCCTGCTTGGTGTTCAGCACTAAATGGGTGGCAGTCAGGACAAATACTGGTTGGATCAATGTCAGTATAATGTGACCGATTGTGGTGTCATTGCTACCGTGTCCAGGTTCTGGCGTCTCAGTGTGGTAGCATTTTAAAAGAGCCCATCAGTGGCCCCCACTATTGGTGGACACCTTCCTTATATGACCTTAGCTATTGCTAGGAGGATAAACAAATAAAAACCAAACAGAAGAAATGGAAATATTTAAAGGAATAACAACAGCTGCAATATACCTTTTCTTCCACCCTGGAACCTATTTTCAGTGTCTTTACAGCAACAGGTACCCATCCTTCTTCTTCCTGATATGTCTCACCTCCAAACACTGTACCAAATGCACCCTCACCCAACTTCCTGTTTAGGACAACATTGTCACGTCGGACCTCCCACTCATCCAGCGACAAACAGGAGAAATCCTGGGACAGAAGACCTAACTCCTTCATACGATAGTGGGTGCTCCTCATCTTCTTGTCAAACCTGGTAGAGTTTGTGTATTCACATACAAGGGTATAACGCAATAACATAGCTGAACTTGGAATAATACACATGTAATCATCATAATAAATGTATGCATACTCAATAGCTGTGTTGTAATGTGAGAAACATTTGTGTTACAACATAAAAATATATGTTTTAGTGATGGGCAACCCGTTAAAAATCATAACTGATTTATCAGATTTTAAAAAGAAGTCAGTACCGATGGTTAACCGATTGATGATTGATTGCATATTCAACGGTTTATAATGTTATGGGACTGAATACCCAAATAAAGTGTGTATACCCAAATAAAGTGTGAATACCCTAATAAAGTGTGAATACCCAAATAAAGTGTGAATATCCTAATAAAGTGTGAATACCCAAATAAAGTTTGAATACCCAAATAAAGTGAGAACACTACTGTTGTATCAATATAGACATCTTACAAAATGTTATAAAAAGTATTTTCCAGTTTCCATTGCTGACCTTATGCTCACTTGTCCTATTTCCTACAGGTGTATAGAATCATTGTAAACATACTAAATTTCTAGGAGTTCAATGTGTTGTGATACATTGCAATAATTGCTAAAATATTGCCATATGAAAATTGCTTGCAATACCAAACTCTAATAGACAGAGTTGTAAACTCTATGTTAGGTATCGTTCTTTTATATAATGAATTGATTACAAGCAACTTGCATGTAGTTTTGTCAATCACATTGTAAAAATCATAAGAATAAATGACAGTAAATGTGCTACTGTTTACAATTTACCTGAATTTGATGACGACCAGTACAAACACAACCAAGATGACAAACACCCCAAAGCCGATGACATTAGCAATGACGATGGACATCTCACAACTCACACTGAACATCTCACGGAAGTCTTCAATCACGCATTGTTTCTCTTCTGCACACACAAAATCATCAAGATCACCTTTAGGATGATATTGGATACTAAATTTCCATTAAATCATTTGAGGCCATATATATATGATTTGTATTCACGTCATGTTCATTTTTCTTATAGCCACATTATGCCATTTACTTACACTTAATATATTTCTTTGAAAACAAGAGTTACTTATAATACACTTTAACCCTTTCACCACTTTGGACCATAATGGACTTAATATCCAGATCAATGCATGGTAGAGTTTATTAAAGTTAAATAGGGCTGAAAGGGTTAATAACATTTTTAATTGGTTATGCACCATTATTTATTTGGTTATGCACCATTATTTAATTGGTTATGCACCATTATTTTGCTAAGTGTTAATTTGTAGATTTCAAAGTTTTCAGCATATAAATATACTTTAATTAACTCTAATTATAAACAAACAAAATTGATATAAGGAATAACATATTCCTTTAAAAATTATTTTCCTCTCTAATCTTAAGATTTCATTTCAGAATATTTTGTATTGTAATGGTCTAAATGCATACATATGTACAAAAGTAACTGGGCAACAGGCAAAGCCTATAAAATACGAAGATCATTTTCATACATACAACAGTTAACAAATTTTAGCGGATTAGGTGCTGAAATGGCAGTATCAATCTATCACAAAAATTAAAACCACCATGAAAATTACCTGTTATACAGAGTAATACACACATCATCATACATTACTACATTTCTTCATACACATTTTTTTAACATACTAAATTTATCCTTGAGACACAAGTATACATGCAATTTTATATCAAAACTATTTGTGGTGGTTTGATTTTGACCTGATCTAGCCAAAACACTTAATTAGAGTTAAAAATCTTAATCTCATAAAAATAAACAAACAATAAAATTGGACCTTACAGATGTCTATCCTTAGAACTGGTTTAGCTTAACAGCTGTTGAATTTAATGTGACAGAGGCATCTTTAAGTTAAACTTGAATTTTAGCAAAACCAACATTTTCAAGAATGAAGCGAGTTGGTGATACATTTACCTGGTTGACCGTCACTAGGTGTCTGGCCCCCGGGGGTCAGCCATTTGATGTGTGACTGGTACAAGTCCAGTGTCCCTGCCCCGACAGGAATCCCAGGGGTGTACTTGCCAACTACCCTCGTAATATTGTGGAAGAACTGCATAATTTGGATTTGACCTGGCCTGTCCCCGCCTTCAAACCGCACCCTCCCTGACACACCCGGGAAGTTTGTCTCGTTGAAGTACTGCACCAGGGTACTGAAAAAGAAGCTTGTCTGTCAGGCTACAACAATTAGAGACTTTAAAATGAGTTTTCACGGGAGTGATTTTTAATTTTTTAATTTAATTGTTATTTGATATGGACAATAGGTAAGTAATTGCCTACGTCTATCATGTATCCTATTTGTTATCTACTTATTATTATACCTCATCTATATAACAGCATGTCTCAATGAAATATATTTATCACATTGGCAGAGAAATGAACAAGAGCTGTAGGAGAACAGCATAGCTCGTCTATTAAAATTATTTTTGTAAAAAGTGTTAATAGTAATTGGGCCATTACAGGCTGTCCCATCTTAGATAATAGATCAGAAAACAAGAACTACATTGTCGATGGCACACTCCTGCTTTCCCTCAAAAGTAACCCCTATTACACCCCCACACACACCCTTTTACCATATGCAAAAATAAATTACTGTAAA
This sequence comes from Mizuhopecten yessoensis, assembly GCF_002113885.1. Lineage (NCBI taxonomy): Eukaryota > Metazoa > Mollusca > Bivalvia > Pectinida > Pectinidae > Mizuhopecten > Mizuhopecten yessoensis. The sequence goes on from NW_018406089.1 coordinate 2,434,043, forward strand.
TGTACAACTCATGGTTATGTTTGATTTGATATGCTAAAAGATTTGAAGGGGGGGGGTTCAAGGAAATAATTTGTACAATGTGAAATCCCCTTCCTGCCAAATTTGGTTGAAATCTGCCCAGGAGTTTCAAAAGAACTAGAACTTGCCCTAAAACTTTAACCTGTAGAACTTGCCCAAAACTTTAACCAATTCCAAAAGACTTGTGTTTTGGACCAATAATGAGCAAATATGGTCCAATTTGTTGCTAAGGAACCTCCAAGCAATTGCTGTGACCATATTACAATGTAAAATTAATTAAAAGTTGAGTTAAATGTTAAAAAGCATTACAGTCAATCCTCCTCATATAACCTTTCGTGCTAAAACAACACTTTTATTGTTCCTCATTGCAGTGATTTCTTTGTTAACTGATCCTGAATTTAGAGTCCAATTAACTGTGTTAGGAAACCACATTTTAACCTCCTATGGGTGGTCTCTTAGCACAGGTGTGAATAGTAGAAATGTTTTGATGTAATAGGGTGGACATACTCTGCTGTAGATTTTTGATGAAGTAGCTCGAGAGCTCCTGGTTGTGAACTGAGAAGCTTGCTGAGTCCGAGGGCGTACACCCACACAGCATCATACACGTAGTTCGCATAAGGACTTGGTTTCACTTTCTACAAAGTAACAACCTCAGTAATCAAAGATAAAAAAAATCAAGGTCAATCTATATATATTTTACAAAATAATTCAAGGTCATGCACTTTCAGTTAAGTACTTTGAAGAAATATATACTGATTTCTAACATTTCCCTTTTTGTAGAAAAAGATCATTTTGGAACAGAATGAAATTAAAATGGTTAAAATCCTGAAGTATTAAATATAAATATAATTTGTAAGCTGACTTTGAAATCTATTGCAAGTGATCTTGAAATAAACTGAATAAATCATTTTTTTGATGAAGGAAACGTCAATTTTTAACCTTAATTGTAAGGCTAGGCAATTTGGTTTAAGAATAAAGTTTGGGTTAGTATTATCACAGATCACGTAAAACAGTCCGCAATGTTTCAGTTCATGATCATTAAGGTTATTTAAAAGTCAACGTTAACAAGGTTTCATTTCATAGCAAAGTAATCTTTTTCAAGGTCGTTTTACTGGTACAGTATATGTATATTAAATCAAATATAGTATGTGTGTTACTATCTAAACAAATTATTTCAAGGTCAATTTAAAAAGATTTTTGACAATGTCAAGTTTCACTGTTTAATAGCAATTAAAATCTAAAGGAATTATTTCACAATTTACAATTTCACTGTCCAATAGTATTTGAAATTTTAAAAATATAACAAGACATTAATTTAAGTAAACACTTCGGAAAACTCACTGCTTTCCCAACTCTTTCTGCATATTGCTTCTTAAACGTTCCTACAGTGAAGTTTCCCATGATGACTGTTTGATCCGAGTCTGCAAACGTCTTGGACAGTATGAAATGACCGTCAATAGCATAAAGCATTTGTTGGGTTGTACAAGGAATGTCATTTGCCCCATGGTAGACCTGCCACCAGCCGAAAGAGTACCAAAGAGACGGCAGGAACCAAACGTAACCCTCATGAGCTGTCATCCTCTGAAACATAATAACCAAGTGAGCAATATTCTCTTCTTTTACTCTAGCCTAATCAGTCCTTATGATAATCATACTGTGGAAGTCCAAAATATCTATAATCATACATACATAATGTTCAGTTTTATAAAAGAATTTTTGAAGCCAACAGTGTGAATTTCGCAAAAACATAATTTTAACTCACTTTTCATATCAGTTTTGAAATCATTGAAAAATGTTGTATTTCAGTAACTTATCTCATTTTTAGCAATACATGTAATTAACTTTTTTTTTAAATATAAGACAAAAATACAATCAATTGATTTTTCATCATAATGATTTTTCTTATAATTGATTTCAATTTAAAAAATTCAGTTTTCTATATGACTACTGTGAGAATTTTAAATTTTAACTTTTTTGACCAATGTAACAAACACGTGTTTATGTACCATAAAAAGTATGCACTGTAATCATTATGGGAGAGAAGGAATTAAAGATATGTATATGCCACCTTACCAGGAAATGGGTTCCCTTTTCAAAAGAGTTCACACTATGAAATCTGTGTATATTATACTAATGGTTTGTAAAAATGCAGGTTCAACAACTGACACCATAATTAATTTGAAGGATACAAAAAAAATCATCCATTAACAGTTCTCCTATTGTTATTACAGAAAATACCAAAAATAGATAAAGGGAGATAACCCTAATACTGATAAAAAGGACGTATAACACACAAATTATTTGGAAATAAGATACAAACCTGTCTGTATGCTTCACACATGATCGCACGTGCGGCTCCCACATAGAAATCAGCAACAATTATTTTCACATTTCTTGCTCGGAGATCAGCAAAAATCTTAAATCAAAACAAACTGCAGACTTAATTAATCTTCATAAAATCAAAAGGTAAGTTTGCTAAATTGATAATGACAGTTAAATACGAAACAAATTTTAGTTTGAAATCATTAAAAGGTAATCAGTTCAAGCACATGTACAAGGCTTTACCTGTGTGACGTCATAGCTTCGATCATGTGTCTGGACGATGTCATGCCGGATAACGACCTTGACCCCTGACTTCTGTAGGTAGTCCTGAAGTAGGAGGTGATACTCGGGCAGTTCTTGGCCTGCTTCAGCCAGTGCACCCACCTGGCGCCATTTTAATTTGCTGAAAAACTGCTCGTACACATACCTGAATACAAAGATTCAAATTATAGTTCTTAAATACTGAGATACATGTAGTTAAGTTTCGTAGATTTGTCATATTTGTTTGGACTACATGTGAAAACTGCCTTAAAGATCATTGGTCTATAACATTATCTGTCTTAATATTTATCACCAATTCATTATTATCACCTGTCTATAAATATAATCTGCCTGTAATTATAACTTGAATACAAATATAACCTGTCCATTCATATCTGTTCATAAATAAGACCTGTTTATAGATATCACCTGTCTATCAAGATCACCTACCTGTGAATATACCCTGTCTATAAAAATCACCTGCCTGTAGATATAACCTGTCTATAAAGATCATCTGCCTGTAAATATACCCTGTCTAAAAATATAACTTGTCTATAAAGATCATCATGCACCTGCCTGTAAATACCAGCTTAAGAATACCGTGAATGGTTTTTCTATCACTTGGCCTCTCTGTTTATAAATAAGACCTGTTTATAGATATCACTTGTCTATCAGGATCTTCTGCCTGTTAATATAACCTGTCTATAAAGATCAGCTGCCTGTAAATATAACTTGTCTATAAAGATCACCTGCCTGTAAATATCCTGTCTAAAAATATAATCTGTCTAAAACGATTACCTGACTGTAAATACCAGCTTTAGAATACACTGAATGGTTTTTCTATCCCTTGGCCCCTATTTGATCTTTATATACACAGATTTTATAAAGACCTCCGATCTAACAAAAGACTATAAGACTCTTTTTTATATGTACAGGAGGTGGATAGAGAATTCCTCCCTTGGGGATCATAATTGGGGTAAAACCCTTGGCTTTTTTGACGAGGGTTTTAACCCAATTATGATCCTCCAGGGAGGAATTCTCTATCCACCTACCGTTACATATAAAACAGCATTTTTCTCTCATATCTACCATTAAAAAACAAATACTTCACCTCCCAATGCCCACGACGGTTGCCATCTTCCATTTTTTTAATACTTTCTCCATGGTTTAAAAACAAAAATAGCAGTAGAAATGAAATCCCAATACCCTCAAACCGCAACGTCATTCCATGCAAAATCAACACTTTTCCATGTTAACTCCATGGTTTAGTTGTTATTCAACTTTCTATTTTCCATACAACATTTTCTAAGTGCCATCTTAAGTTGAAAATAGAAAACAGATATGTTTTTGTTGTCAAATATTTAATTCATGTAATTAATTAGTATAAATGAAAATATAGATTCAGTTAATAAATACAGAGTCGGGCAAATTTTACATTGTAGCAGACGACGTAAGTTGTTGACATTGGGAGTTGCTCCTCTTAGTTTTTGTATTACTACGTGATGTGATTAGCCTATGTAATATAGACTCATCAAGCATGGTTATCTTACATGGCCAGTGTGATCTTACAGCATCAGGGTTATCTTACATGGACAGCGTTTTCTTACTGATTATGAGAGGAAGTTTATTTTCTCCCTTGGGCAGTATTTCCTCTTGTACACATGCAGGTTTTATTAACATAGCCCGACTATTAAGACCTGAAGTGGGTTCTCTCCCTTTGATGGCCTTCAGTGAGACAGGTTCTACAAGACCACCTATCTCTGTATTAGAGGTATGTAGATAACTCACTACAGATATTACCGTACTTAGATGTTAATTAAGAAGGGAAAGACGACAGACTGATGAGTGAAGAATAAGTGTAAGTGTATAAAGGTTCAAAAATTACTTGTGCACGCTGATTTGGGGAATAGTCCGGTAGAAGTAGGGGTAGGTTACTCTGTCAGAAAGTGATGAAGCCTCTGCACTGTAGCTTACAGTGAACATATAGAAATGTTTAGACAAGGACGCAATGGATTCTGCTTCATCAGAGCATGCAGGACCTGTAAAAAATAAACATACTGAAGTTTCCTGAACCTGCCAAAAAACATACTTTTGATGAACCAAATTACAAATTGTATATAACCAATTGTGCTTGTCCACACTAAACAAGCGATTCGGATTAATATATGTCTCGCCTATTTCCCGCTTTGACCATCAATGCACATATCAGAGAAACTAACTTAAACGCAAAAATTTGATGTTGATGGAGATGCTGACAAAGTCAATGGACCATGAAAGGAAGGCGGCATCCATCATTTGATGCATGGATGGAGATGTACTACCTAAGATGCATGCATGGTTCAAGTTTGGTTTGTCTTGCACTTGGTGGCGGCGAGACAAAAAACGATTACTTTGCCAAATACATCACCATCCACTATACTCCAGGGGTTACCAATCGCTAGACTGATATATACCTGTCCTTTGAAGATTACAATGTTCGACTTCAAAACCAGTCAATATTCACCCTTACACAACCATGAGATTGTTTTGATGTACATCAAAGGAGCCAGTGAGCCAAACCCCTGGAGTATCAAGGATGCTTCGTCACTAAGTGGGGGTATAAATGTTTCAATTTATGAAGGCTTAGATTTACCCAAGACTCCTGCTATAGCGAGATTTGTTGAGTTGTGAATATACTTGATGTATTCTCTCATGGCCACGTCTGCTTTGCACTGTGAGTCAACAATGATGAGCTCAAGGTCATGATTTGGTAGAACTCCAGCATCTTTGTTCACTCTATTGATGGCTAGCTGAGCACCTGTTCAAAAATAATTAATATATTTATTCTAATAAGTACCCATGACAATATTTATACAAATGTATTTTTTAAACAAGTCCTTTAATAAGGCATACTACTCATGTACTTGCTGATAGAATAATTTACAAGCAAAAAGAAATATGGATTTTAAAGAAAAACTGTAATCAGGTCAGACTTCAAACTACCTCAGTATGAGTTCTACCACTTTTGGTCTGTTGCCATTACCAGACGTATATTTTATGTCATCTCATTTTAAGAAGCAACATAATGTAATTGCTTTCAATGAAAGATCACAATTATGGCAGAAGTGTAGCTTGTCCATTATATTCCCAGGGTGTGGATACAGAAATTTCTCGTAACCAAAATGACAATAAAATCTTGGAATTATGAAAATTTCTTTTTTACACAACCAATAAGAGTATCTATGTGACGTTTAGATGACTAGTACTGTATGTACACTGTCACCTTCATCAGACAAATGACCAGTGAAGCGTATGCTCACATGACTTGAATTTTACCTCTACAACTAGAAGTATCAGTATCAGTCTGCAATAGGATTAAATTCTCCCATATCAATACACTGTTAACTGTATTTAACAATAAGCCCATGCCTGTTAATAAGCCCACCCTTATCTGGTATATCACTTCAGTTGAAATTCTGACATACCCAGTATGCTTTTTGTTCTGTAATGTTAAATATATCCTCTAGTTTGAGTAAGGTGTTTTTGGATGGCCCCCTGGGCTTTTTGCAGGATAAATACTGTACATGTACTTATTTGTACAGCTAGATTGACTATTAGATTCATCTAATGTTCAAGATAATATTGTGGTTATCTGGTATGACAAATCTAAAGTTCTATATCAAAAAGACAAAATTTTACCTTGCACTAATCCCGGTTGCGTCCATTGCACTCCAGTTATAGGAAAAAATCCAAGTAAATAAATTTTCCGTTTCATTGATAAAGTTTTCGGTATCCATGACATCCATTTATGTTTATTATGACTTAACCAATCACAGGCGACACTTGACACTGATTTTGAAATACTGTAATTCTTAAGGAGAGATTCAAACTCCAGTTGTTCAAACTTAAATTTTGATATTACATAGTAGGCCTCAGGGGCGTTCGTCTTAATTTTTGACCACATAAATTTTGTAAATTGATTTGTTTCATAATCACAGCCAGAAGGGAAGTTTGTTGGAAGTGTTCTGCATGTAGGGAACCTAATGCGAGTAAAGTCAGTCCCCAGGGCGATGATATCCGGATGAAGGCCAAATAGAAGGACTGGACGTTGCTGTTCCACCTGGTCACTGATGTATTGCCAGTAGTGGTCACCTAGCCAGGCGATATTAACAAGAAGGTCAAGTTTCTCCACCTGTCCAATCAAGACATTTTTGTTCCAATCTACAAAAACAAAATAGGTATTGTTAGTAAGTATTTTTCCATCCTTTTGGAAATTGTTTATTTCAACTGATGTGCATTAACAAAAAAATGAACAATTTTTTTTTTTTAACAAATTTTGAAATGATATATTTATTTGGGTCATGAAGCAACAGGTTGAACAAGTAATATGAAAGTCCTGTGTTTTATTTTAATTTCTTTTCTTCAAATTATCCTTTAAAAGCTACATTTTTAAGGAATTTCACTTAAAATAACAGGTGTGAAACCTCCAAAACTCAACCCCCTTATCCCCCCCCATGGCCACCGCTGTGAACATGGCCTGCTTTCTGGTCTTGTGGTGTACCTATATGAAACTCTTGATAAATATCTAAAAGAGGTTTCCTTTTTCTAACAAATTTTCATTTCTGTCACATTTTCTTATTATATCTTATGAATACATTGCTTATATTTTCAATTATTTTTGTTTTAGTCACTGTTTCTCTGAAACCATTATACAAGTAATGGTGAAGAAAACCAGGTGAAGAAAGGGTGAAGAATTATGTTTATTTCAAAATGCTGAGAAAAGTGGAGATTTTTTCTGATGTTGAATACCAATCAACATTGAGAGAACTTTTTTTCCTTATGTATTTTGTGAAAAAATATAGATTTTCAGTTAAAATGTTGATGTTTGTGGCCCAAGTAGAATTCATTGTACCTGGATAGGAAGCCAGGAGAACGGCACAGGTGGACTGGTCAGTTTGCGGACACCTTGGGCCATAGTAGATACCCTGGACACAGCCATGAAAGTCGCACAGGTAGCCACCATTAGACTTCTTGGTCAAGTTTCGCAGGACAAGCAATTGGTCAGACATGGAGAAGATTTTGGTCACATCCTCTATCAAGAGTGACCGCCAGTGGCCAGCGATCTGTCTGGTCTCCCAAAGCTTGTTGACAGTGTAGTCAGCTATGTACCAGCCAGGCCTGAAGGTGGAAATAAATGTATGTACTTGCACATGAAACACAATTATTTACTCAATCTTGGACACAAATTCCTGGGACTTTTTTTCCAGTAATTTTCCAAAACTGGTTGATAAATGTCAATACATATCTTAACCCTTTCACCCCTATGTAACTTGAGTAGACTCAACCATGCATTGATCTGGATGAGCCCATTCATTATGGTCTACAGTGGTGAAAGGGTTAATCAACAAAATTAAATTACAGATAACAGTTGAAGAAAAAGCACACAGAATATCACAATCTTTGCTAACATTATGCCATGGTTGTGGTATTATAGTGTTTGTGAGTGCACATTAACTATAAGATCTCCTTCATGGATATCTCCACGAATAATAACTTTTGAACCGCTTTGAGACCACCTACGGACTAGGTTGTGATAAAGCGGTATATAAGAACCTCAAATTATTATATTTATTATTATAGCAAGTCATGAGTGGAATTCATTTTGATACCGGTGAAGGAGAAAACATATCACTATGTTTGGTACACTACAAAATTCATGTTTAGAGTATATACCCGGCATGTAACAGGAGAGGAAAAATGCATATACCCGGTACATGCCAAGATGGGATTCAAACCCATGACCTCCCTGAGACTCTAGATGAATGCTCTAACCAATTGAGTTATCCATTCTACTATATTTGTGGCATTGGGGTTAGGCAAATATTTACAAAAAAATCTGCATAATTATATATACCTTGACTTTGACTTCAAATGTATATCAAGGTGAAACTTACTGTAGCATTTTATATTTTCACTTATAATGTCTTTATATCTTTTTGCTAATTTCATGTCGACTAAACCAAAACAAGAAAGGTATACATGTTGCAAGTAATTAATGCAAAATTTTCCACACAATGGATTTTTGATTTAACAAAACATCAAATATTTCCAAATTTAAAGATTGATGTCCAGTTATCAATGAGCAGAAGTATGAATAACATGTTAAAAGGTTTGGGATTATATCATTTAGGTTTAAAAAATCATCCTCATTAGACCTACAGCTAACTTATAATATTGTTGCTGGAGCAGGATAATGCACGGCGAGACCGGGGTTCGAACCGGGGACCTTCAAACTCTAGACGGACGCTCCACCAATTGAGCTACCTGGTCGCCAATGATTGACCAAGTCCAGTTCCACTACAATTTTACCTTCCCAGAGGTCCAAGAGCTCCAACACTGACCACCGTACCAGCCTGACTCCATTGGTCTGTAAGAAATCCCGCCACTACAGGTACCTCAATGTTGATCATCGTACGTGGTACGACAGACTTCAACTTAGTGGTACATCTGTAACAAAATTATATTTTCTTCTGAAATGTGTTCCATTTAATCAAGAGTTTTGTGGATAGTGAATGAAATAAATAAGAATTTAATATTCAACGTATGTGTGTATAATTATGGTGGAATATTTAACAAGGGTGAGAAAATGTTTGAAAAATAATTAACAAAGGCTGCTTGCAGTCTGAGTTGGTTATTTTTCCAACATTTTTTCAAATCCCGAGTAATATAGTGCATCTTATTTATTAAACAAACATATGTTGATTGTATTTATTCTACCTAGTAAGATGTAACAAAAATCGTTTTTGTGTCTACCTCAGTGTCTATACTCCTACAATAAGCAAGATGACCTAGATAATCTAATTACCTTAATTAGGCTGTTCTTTTGCGCATGCTAACATTTTAATTGTCACGTGATGTCGATTATAATGCCTCCATTCCACAACAAGCTGCATGTTTTTATTATTTCTGACCCTGTGGGCAGTTGCCCTAATTTGTGAATGATTTTTCATTTTCACAGACGATAAGCAAAAAACACTGACGTCATGCGTTATGCCAGATATTTATTTCAATCAATCAAGTCCACCAATCTATTGACTTTGCTCGTCAACACATGGAATCAGCATTTCAAGTCACCTTCGCAACTAAAGAATTAATTTGAAGAAGCATGAGATGATGACAGTGAATTAACTGTTAACCCTTTCACCCCTATGTAACTTAAGAAGACTCTTCCATGCATTGGTATTGGTGAGTCTATTATGGTCTACAGTGGTGAAAGGGTTAAGATGGCGCAATGGGAAGGAGTTGAGTAACACTATAGGGCCCTCACTGCCTCCAACCCCACCACTTCAAATAAAATGGTCAGGGCATAGAAACAGACATTATTTGTACTTCAGTCTTACCCTGTGTTGTAACAGCCGGACATACGATTGAGTATGGCTGTCGTGTTTAGTGTATTGGAGAACACATTCTGTATCTGTACCCGTTGATACCCTACCACCTCTGTCAGCAGTGCCTTGAGCATGTGGTTTGTGATGTTCTGTGACACACTGTGACTACTCTCCAGCATTATGGTGAGGCTCTTACCGTTGTAATACATTTCCCGTCGGTTTATGATTCCTGTTATATAAATTTTTAGTCATATTTTTACGTTCAATAAATTAATTAAAACAAAATTTTCAAAAATCCTTTCTGAAAATCTGCTGGGATCAATTTTCTTGGTATGATTTCAGAAAAAGACATTATCTTCAATGAGTTGGAAAGAACTGACAGTTAAAATTCCAGAACTTCTATTACTAATATAATTATAAATTAAAAGTCATCATTCTATTATGACAGTTCATGATCATATTCCAGCACTACGACCAACCAACACTTAAGAAAATCCCCTACAAAACATTATACGTCCTTACCCAACAACTGACGGTCAGTTTTTGGTTTAAAATGAACTTTTCTTATTCTCCACTTGTTTCATTCAAAATTTCTTTGATAACCCACAAAAAAGCTTATCTTTCACCATGTCTGTATAATCCATTTAGAACTTTGGCTTTGACCCTTATGCTTCTCCAATTTCCACTGCAATTCACTTACCTTGGTTTTTTAAACAATGTGAGGGCTCCATGGCCAATAGTATTGGTAGCCATGACAACAGTAGAATCACATGGACTCCAAATCCTGGAGTTGCCATGGTTACTATTGCGGTATTGAACATTTAGTTCTATCAGTAGCCATAATGTCTGGGTGTTGTAAAGCCACATGCCCAAGTCTGATTTTCATCATTTAAACATGCCAGGAAAACTCAAGTCATGATGCAAGAACCTGTAAAAAAAACCAAATATATAACATCTTAAGATCATGCAGTTATACTCACTCTGTAGGAAAGAACACATCTGGAGTCTTCTTGGGGTCGTAGCACTTCTTGTGAAAGAATTGCTGTCTTCGTCAATATTTCCTAGGTCCCTATCTGGGCATCAATAGTTTACTGTATTCCAGTTTTATTACCTGTTTTTTTTTATTTTCTATGATATTTTCCATTGTTAGCCACTTCCTACAGACTTAGCTAGGGAGATTTTTCTCTTAAGCTCATTTGGTAGAGTAAGACTAGTAAACCAGAAGTCCCAGGTTTGAACCCTAGTTGGGGCATTGAAAAATTAATGACCTCTGATATACTAGTGCCCATGTAGGGATCGACCCAGGAAACATTGACAAAAATAATCAACGAAACTTTTACAAAAAGTGCTATATGACCCCTGGAAGACTCAGAAAGTGTTCTTTCCTGCAACAGTAGTATCACCTTGGTAAAATACAAGCCACTTCCTACCAAACAAGGGAGAATTTCTCTTTAGCTCATTCGGCAGAGATAAAGACTAGTAAACCAGAGGTCCTGGGTTTGACCCCTATAGCATATAGGCATTAAAAAAATAATGACCTCTGTTACACTTAATTAAAATCACAAAATATTTTTCATTACTTACTGAAATATAACAAGTATGTATTAAAAACTCAACACACCAATAATACACAGAAACTGTTATTGTTAAAATACTGCATGCATGTGCAATATTGATGTAAGTTCTCATTTTTTTTCTTGGATATCTTGTCACACGATGATATAAAGCATCACCATACAAGATTTCAATTTTCTCATTATTAATCGCAAAATCAGCAGACAATTATCACGAAGCCAATATTCAAGAACATCGGTAGACTGGTTTTGGTTTTAGTATTGTCTAACGTCCTATTAACAGCTAAGGTCATATAAGGACGGCCTCCCTGTGTGCAAGATGCATGCGTGAAGTGTATGTGTGTGTATTTTGGGAGGCTGCGATATGTTTGTGTTTGTCTCCTTTTGATAGCGCGGAACTGATGCCGACTTTATAGTGCTACCTCACTGAAACATACTGCCGAAGACACCTAGTAGGACGCCCCACCTGGTCACATTATACTGACAACGGGCGAGCCAGTCGTTCCACTCCTTATTTGCTGAGCGTTAAGCAGGAGTTATAACATTTTGAATTATAATTCAATCACAACTTTTTAGTTACCTTTATGATTTTTTTATCTCGAAGCTTTTATAAAAAAATACAAAAAACAAAATCATTGCAAAATTGATCAACCTGCTGAGTGAAACTATTTCCTTTTATTCTCAAATTGTGTTATTGAACAAACAGGTTTTGTTGAATATTCTATTTCGTTTGAATAGATAAAACTTTCTGAAGCTTGTTTCATAAAAACCTTTATTTCTTTGTATTTTGAATCGAGGTTATTATTTTTTCAGTGCCTCAGCTAGGGGTCAAACCAGTCTGGTAATTACCAATCTGATGCTCTTCCAATGAGCTTAAGAGAAATTTTCCCTCCCTAGTCAACTCCGGAGGAAGTCGCTGAATATGTTTACCAGGGTGTCAATTTCACTTAGCAGTCTTGTGTATTGGAAGGGTTATTCGGTGCACTGAACCTTGTACACTAAAACACCAGTTACATTTTAATTAAAAAAAACAAGCATGCATGGAAGCTTAATGTTACTAACCTGGAAAAAACCCACAAATATAGAACTACACAATGAATCTAATGACTGATCCTGTGTCCATCTCTCCACTCTAAAATATATGCCGTTCACAGCGGCTTGTTGGTATCAATTGATATGTATACACAAGTAAACTAATATATTGTTGATATAAAACAACTCGATCGTGTTGCTCACGGTTTGAATTTGATTTAATAACCACTGGATGATCAATTTTGTTTCTTAGAAAACGAAATAAATTTTATAATGGTAATAATCGGGACACCAATATACGTGTTAAAACGAAATATCTACAAGAGCCTGCGAACAAGGCCAAGCCTCATAACGGTGTAAGAATATATAGCCTCCTAATTCAATTTTTATATAATATTTACGTAAACTTTTGTATCACTACACTAAAATTACGCCGATATTTTTCAATATCAATGACCCCCAAAGCCCTCAATGGGGTTACGAAGCATAACAACACCTGAAAACACCCCCCCCCCCCCCCCCCCCTTTCCCCAACAATGCATAAAGCTTTATAACTATACAAATCTATATATAGTATCAATACGAACTTTACAAACTTTTCCAATGTGTGCATAAAATATTCCAGCGGGATTCGGATTATAATAAATCTCAAAGGCGATCAGTTGACAGACACCGAGAGCAATATTAGCCGATCTACTTACCCCGATCACAGCCAGAATTTACATTTCTACTTTCGAGTTGGAGTATTCGGTATTGTCCTAGGTGTCAATGAATACACCTGTGTGTATAGGTATTTAGGTCAAATGACGTCATGCTGTTTTCATTTGCAATGGCGGGGAAATAGGAATTGTGTTGCGATTACAAAATAATGTTGTCTGTTACCGAAATTGGATTTGTATATGTGCAGTTTCAACTAAGGGAAGCACATCTGATACTGAGGGAGTAAATACTAAGTTAAATCTGTACAAATATATATCTAGACTGGCTATACCAGTCACAAAGATATATCTAGACTGGCTACCAGTCACAAAGATATATCTAGACTGGCTACCAGTCCCTAAGATATATCTAGACTGGCTACCAGTCACAAAGATATATCTAGACTGGCTACCAGTCCCTAAGGTTTTTTGAAGAATTTCTCAACTGCATTTTACACCTAGTTTAGAACTAAGGATCAGACATCCTAGTGATCAAACTTACGAGAGTTGAGTTTTTTTTGTAAATAATTAAATATCTATAATATTCAAAAGACGGGGGGGGNACATTTGTACATTACCACGGAGTGTGTTTTCCATCATTTTTCAGTGTTTGGGATTTCTGAGCGAATGAGATCAAAGTTTTAATCATATTATGGTCGGTATAAAGCAAACAGTCGGGATAAAGTTAGCTCCACGTCCAGCGCGAACGATGTGATATATCCTAGCTGATTTTGCCCGCTATATTCCGATGATATTGTTTTAATCCTATTAAAGAGCCCCCTCCCCTCTCAAAATCTGGAAAATGACAACTGTTTATGCAATGTGGATAAAAATCCTTAATTTCATAATATTACGCGTACCCAAGTGGTCGGGATTTTCCGACAGATTTCTTGTTTTAATCTTGAGCCCCTTCCCACCTGTTAAATGGCAGGTGACAATTTTTTATGCATTGTGGAAAAAACCTTTATTTCATAATATTATGCGTACCCACGTGGTAGGGAAGTTTTCACGTCCAATATAGGAATCGAACCTCAACAGTCTTGGTGAAAGGTTTTGTTTAGTATTGTTTAACGTCCTATCAACAGCTATGGTCATTTAAGGACGACCTCCACTGTTCGCAAGATGCATGCATGTAGTGTATGCGTGTGTGTTTTGAGAGGCTGCGATGTGTTCGTGTTTGTCTCCTTGTGATAGCGAGGAACTGATGCCGACTTTATAGTGCTACCTCACTGAAACATACTGCCGAAGACAACCAGCAGGTCACATTATACTGACAACGGGCGAACCAGTCGTCCCTCTCCTAAATTGCTGAGCGTTAAGCATGATTAGAAACTACCATTTTTACAGACTCTGGTATGTCTCTGCCAGGGGACAGGACCCAAAGCCTTCCTCACAGAGGCTAACGCTCAACTAAAGGCTAAAAGTGAGGCATTGTCAAGGGAGACATTAGGATGAAGAAAGTTGTTTAGAAAGAAGAGAAAAGATAATATCCCAAATTTAGTCGCCTCTTACGATCATGCAATGTGGGCAGCAGGTACAATTCTTACGCCCTACCTGCAGGGACCTTAATTGGTGAAAGGCGAATAAGCTGTATATACTACTCCTCGTGACCAAAACGATTACTCTTATTGTATTAAATACCATAAGTCGTCGACATGCCATCATTTTTAAAATTATCATAATTAATCATTACATTCAACTAATATTCCTTCTGTGATTTTAAGAAAATTATTTTTAAAAATATTCCGGCGAGCAAATGTTAATCAGCAAAAGACGTATTTGATTTGATTACTTACTTACAACACATTCATATTCTAAATTATCGTTTTGTACTGCGTTAAATGTTTATGCAACTTTACGATAGTGAATATAAATAAATATACACTGTATTCAACCAGCACGGAACTGTCTACTGCACAAATATATGAATCCAATTTAAAGAGCGGGCACATGTGAAATACATATATATCATATATTCACAAACGAGGACACACTGTACAATACTGATCAAAAAGGATTTATACATGAATGTTATGAATATGGAGTTTAAGCTTTATTTTGTTCGCGTGAAGATATAATTATAATTAGATTGTGATCATTATTGGAATAAATTCAGGAATAAATATTAATGATGGGGTGTTTTTCTGTAAATATGTCCAGAATAACAACTAAACAGAGGCGCTGTAAATTAAACGAAAATGAACTAAATTTGACTTTTAAAAATGAGAAAATACAACAGGTAGAGACTGAAAAAAAATTAGGAGTAAAATTAGATCACCACTTATCGTTTTCAGGACATATAAATTTCATTTTGAAGAGGGTAAGTTGTGGATTAAGAAAGAAAAGAAATGTTTTCTGTGTTGAAATGGATGCCTATCAAATCGTATATTAATTATAGAAAGACTTTAATGACCTTTAAATGTGTACATGGACTTGCTCCTGAGTATTTATGTTCTTGTTTTAAACATGTAAACAGTGTCCACTCTAGAGCTACACGACGGGCTGAACAGAATGTGTTGTACATTCCTAAGCACAGGACATCCTGCTATTCTAGTCACTTTGTTTTATCAAGTTGTAAGACTTGGAATGCACTTCCAAATGATGTAAGGTCATCACCATCTTTTAAAACTTTTAAGCATAGAGCTATAAAGCACTACTGTGATTCATACTTTTAGATAAAGAAAACAGTTTTTAATGTATGCTATATTGGCGTATATCCTGGTAATTTTTATACTTTGCTATATTAGCATATATGTATGTAAGGCTCCGGCCATTAAGCTATTATCAGACCTTCAAGGCATGAGAGTTATGCTTTCTGTGATATTTGATGTATTGTACTATATAATTGCATGTAATATTTTCAGCAATCTCGAGCTCATAACTTATATTTTAGATGTCATTTATGTTTAATTTATATTACTATGTTTTAAGAAATACTATGTAAACACTAACACATTTTACTAACAAAGAGGAGAAATCAGGTTTTTTTAATCCTCAATAAAAAAAGTTTATTATCATTTTATTATTAGTAGTAATGACCTACAAAACATATCAAGATCATCGGTGTTCTTCTCAATGTATATACGTCCATATTGGCATTCAAACATATTAAAGATCAATTAAGTAAAAGCCAATAGATCTAATTGAATTAGCCTAACAAAGAGGTGACAGCTACTTTTGGAAAGGTAGAAAGAAAATCATGACCTCACTTCTTTTTAGCGGTTCCTACTTAATTATGTCACACGTGTAACCGTGACACACTGACAGCGTCACATGGTGGTATACATAAAAGCCTAGGACTGACGTTCGTATTGCTGTAATAGATCACAATTGAATTATCAATTTGGAGCAGGTTTGACCAATCATGACACCAGGCCTGGGCAAGTTTATCCCTTGCAAACGCAGAGACAAACCGCAGCAATCTCGTTCACAGAAAATGCCGACAGTTCCTGATTGAAACGGTAGTGTCCGCGGTCACCTTGTTTCGTATTTTTCTACTTGAATCATAATTAACAAAATGTTATCAAACCATTTTACTGATAATATTTACTTTTAAAACAACGTTTAAGCACATATATAACTAACAAATTATGGTATAACCCCGAGCTTTTCCGAATGGAACTCCAATGTCCCGAAGATCAAGAACTTCCTTTCGCGCGGTAGGTATAAACAGGCGGATATTTGAAAACAAATCTCGCCATTTTTTAGCATCATACTTGAAAGACTCATCATATCAGGATGTTAAGAGTTGCAGTCATTAAATCATGGCACTTAAGACGCATCGGCCATAACAATGAGTTTATCTATGGTACTACAGTAACCAGATATTTTGGAAAAGTGGTGGGATAGTTTAACCAGTTCGGGAAAACTCAGAATTCGGCAACCTTGTCGAATTCTGAGTTTTCCAGAACTGAAACTGTCCTCAGGTCATATTCCTACAGATCGGAGGAAACGACATTGACGAAAATACATCTCCCGGACGTCTGACTGATGATATATTTTGTCGGGATCTCTGTTGGATATCTGGCCTGCGATGTGTTATTGTACATGTAGTGTTTTGGCGACTCGGTACGAGTTTCTGAGGCTAAGTGTGAATGATTGTCTGGCACTTCAATCGTACAATCGTGTTGTTTTATGGAGGCATAACATGCTCGTACCTTCATGTTGTAAGTTTTTTAAATGGTCAATTTTGGTTTCAATTTCAAAATTGTGGATGCTTCATGGCACATGCAGACAACTTTTGTCAAATCAGGTTGATGGATCTGTTGTGTTTAAACAAGTTGTTT
>NW_018406090.1:0-262 GCF_002113885.1 Mizuhopecten yessoensis
GTCCATCAGGATAGCCCCAACAACAGTCCGTAAAAGGAGGCAGTCAGGTGCCTTTGACGAGTCCATCAGGATAGCCCCAACAACAGTCCGTAATGGAGGCAGTCGAGTGCCTTTGACGAGTCCATCAGGATAGCCCCAACAACAGGCCGTAAAGGAGGCAGTCGAATGCCTTCGACGAGTCCATCAGGATAGCCCCAACAACAGTCTGTAATGGAGGCAGTCGAGTGCCTTTGACGAGTCCATCAGGATAACCCCAACAACA
>NW_018406090.1:4570-4824 GCF_002113885.1 Mizuhopecten yessoensis
GATGAGTCCATTAGGAGAGCACCAACAACAGTCCGTAAAGGAGGCAGTCGAGTGCCTTTGACGAGTCCATCAGAATAGCCCCAACAACAGTCCGTAATGCGGGCAGTCGAGTATCTTTGACGAGTCCATCAGGATAGCCCCAACAACAGTCCGTAATGCGGGCAGTCGAGTATCTTTGACGAGTCCATCAGGATAGCCCCAACAACAGCCCGTAAAAGGAGGCAGTCGAGTGCCTTTGACGAGTCCATCAGGAT
>NW_018406091.1:0-262 GCF_002113885.1 Mizuhopecten yessoensis
ACCAATAATGCTATAATATATACAGGGACATATATTACTACAGGGAACTGTCAATATATCATACAGNTAATGCTATAATATATACAGGGACATATTACTACATAGAACTGTCAATATATCATACCAATAATGCTATAATATATACAGGGACATATTACTACAGGGTACTGTCAATATATCATACCAATAATGCTATAATATAAACAGGGACAAATTTCTACATAGAACTGTCAATATATCATACCAATAATGCTATAATATA
>NW_018406091.1:4330-68177 GCF_002113885.1 Mizuhopecten yessoensis
AATACATCATACCAATAATGCTATCATACTTAATACAGGGGACATATTACTACAGAGTACTGTCAATATATCATACCAATAATGATATCATATATACAGGGACATATTACTACAGGGTACTGTCATTATATCATACCAATAATGCTATCATATATACAGGGACATATCACTACAGGGTACTGTCAATACATCATACCAATATGCTATAATATATACAGGGACATATTACTACAGGGTACTGTCAATATATCATACCAACAAGAGGCCCAGAGGGCCTGTATAGCTCACCTGGATACCAAAGCAATCATGGCAAAATATTCTCCAAATGAGATCAAGGGAATATGCCAGACCCTAAGGCCAATCCTTGTTGCATATCTGTATTAGATTTTTCATGCTCAGCAATTTTATGTATGGTTATGGGGTGGGGATCTCAACTGTTTCCAAGCTTTGACTCAGAAACTAGGTCCCTAGGGTTGTGGTCAGACACCAGGATCAATTCTAATATCGTGACTGCATTTGTCTCTTTTTGCCCAGCATTTGTATCTATAGGTTTGGGGTGGGGATCTCAACCGTTTCAAAGTTATGACCCAGGGGTTAAGTCTGCAAGGGTGGGGAAGACCCTGGGATCAATTCTATTGGCCCCGCCCCCCTGGTCTCTGGGGTCGAACCAAATAAACTTGTACAAATGATGGGGTTGACCCCCCTGGGGGCTGAGGGGCAGGGCCGCCCCTCAGCCCCCTGGGGGATCAGTCCCATCATTTGTACAATTTTGAATCCCCACCACCTAGGGATGCTTCCAGTCAAATAGCGTTGATATCCACTTCTTAGTTCAAGAAAAGAAGTCGCTTAAAGCAATATTGCCAAATGGACCCCTTTTTGCCCAGTCCTTCAGCCCCCTGGGGGGTCAACCCCATCATTTGTACAATTTTGAATCCCCACCACCTAGGGGTGCTTCCAGTCAAAGACGGTTGATATCCACTTCTTAGTTCCAGAGAAGAAGTCGCTTAAAGCAATATTGCCAAATTGACCCCTTTTTGCCCCGCCCTTTAGCCCCCTGGGGGGTCAACCCCATCATTTGTACAATTTTTAATTCCAACCACCTAGGGATCCTTCCAGTCAAATATGGTTGATATCCAATCAGTGGTTAAGAAGAAGAAGTCGTTTAAAGAAGTTGTTGACGCACAGACGTACAGACGGACGACAGACGCTGCAGTATGGCATAAGCTCACCATGGTCCTTTGGACCAGGTGAGCTAAAAATGATTGCCCTCCCCCAGTGATGCTTCAGACTGAATTTGGTTGAAATCCTCTCTGGCATTTAGGAGGAGATGCATTTTAAAGCAAATTAAGCTAAGTCCCCCATCAGGGCCGGGCCCCGCCCCCTGGCCTCTGGGTCGAACCAACCTCACTTACTTAAGAAATGATTGCCCTCCCCTAGTGATGCTTCAGATTAAATTTGGTTGAAATCCTCACAGGCAATAAGTAGGAGATGAGTTTTTAAGCGAATTTAGCTAAGTTCCCCTTCAGGGCCCCGCCCCCCTGGCCCAAGGGGTCGAACCAACCTCATTTATTTAAGAAATGATTGCCCTCCACTAGTGATGCTTCAGACTAAATTTGATTGAAATCCTCTTTGGTGTTTAGGAGGAGATAGGTTTTAAAGAAAAAGTCGACGACGGACGAAGGATGACGGACGACGGACGAAGGATGACAGACGACGGACAATGCGCCATAGCATAAGCTCACTTGCCCTTCGGGCAGGTGAACTAATAATGCTATCAAAAATACAAATGTCTTCCTGCAATATACATTTAATTTTCACGGTTTTTGTACTTGGAACAGATGAATCACTTCACATGCAAAAAATCTATTTACAGCAAACATTAAACTGATATTAAACTGACAATCAGAGAATACATGCCCACCTGAAATTTGAATTGATGCTTATTTTTGACCCGTATAGCTACATGAACATTTGATGCCTATAGCTACATGAAATTTCGACCATATAGCAAACTAACTTTTGACCCCTATAGCTACCTGACCTTTTGACCCTAAAGCTACTGAAATTGTGACCCCTATATACCTGAACTTTTGACTCCTATAGCTACCTGAACTTTCATGGCCACCTTCCTGCCATCTTTCATCACCCCACGGTGGACCTGGCCAATGGATGCAGATGCAAATGGCTTCTCTTCCAGGTCCACTAAATCTTGCCAGCCTGGGCTCAAATTCTTTGTAACTGTTTTCTGTAAAAAATATTGTACCATATGACTTGTTCAAAGAATACGAATATCATTGATCGATGAACTAACTTAAGTGGATAGTCTAACCGATTAGCTTTATGGTAGAGCAAACTCTCCTTTCACCAAAATTTTGGTACCTGATAGATTTATTTTTATATGTTTAATTCAGCTCATTTCAGTCCAGTTAAAAACCAATCCAGACATTTGATGAATGCTTCATTGTTTTAACTTGACTTTATAGAAAATGACTGTTTGGAGAAAAGTGATCTGTTACAATTCTCCATCTTTTTGAACTGATATAAAATCATTTATGAACTTATATGTATCACACTTGTCATAACCGATTGCAAAAGTGGTCTAAACATTGGAACTATGGAGTGCCTGAAAAGAAACCCTGTGATCAAGTATTTCCTACTTACTGCACATCTGATAGTGTAAGGGGAGTGTACTGACCACTGTCTTGCCCCACCAAAACACGTCTAATGGTGAAACGGGAGTGTACTAACCACTGCCTACTCACACCACAAAATATTTGATAGTGAAAGGGGAGTGTTCTGACCACAACCTTCCCCACCACAACACGTCTGAAGGTGAAACAGGAGTGTTCTGATCACTACCTTCCCCAACCACAACACATCTGAAGGTGAAACAGGAGTGTACAGACCACTGCCTTTCCGCATCACAACACGTCTGATGGTGAAAGGGAGTGTACTGACCACTGGCTGTCCCCGCCACAACCCGTCTGATCGTGAAAGAGAGTGTACTAACCACTGCCTACTCACCCCACAAAATATTTGATAGTGAAAGGGGAGTTTTCTGACCACAACCTTCCCCACCACAACATTTCTGATGGAGAAAGGGAGTGTACTGCCCACTGACTCCCCCCCCCACCACACCTCTGATGGTGAAAGGAAGTGTCCTGACCACTGTCTTGCCCCACCAACACACGTCTAATGGTGAAACGGGAGTTTTCTAACCGCTGCCTACTCACACCACAAAATATTTGATAGTGAAAGAGGAGTGTTCTGACCACACCCTTCCCCACCACAACACATCGGATGGTGAAAGGTAGTGTACTGACCACTCACTTCCCCCACCACAACATTTCTGATGGAGAAAGGGAGTGTACTGACCCCTGACTTCCCCCACCCCAACACGTCTGATGGCGAAAGGGAGTGTACTGACCACTGACTTCCCCCACCACAACACGTCTGATCGTGAAAGAGAGTGTACTGACCACTGGCTGTCCCCACCACAACACGTCTGATGGTGAAAGGGAGTGTACTGACCACTGGCTGTCCCCACCACAACATGACTGTTGGTGAAAGGGAGTGTACTGACCACTGGCTGTCCCCACCACAACATGTCTGTTGGTGAAAGGGAGTGTACTGACCACTGGCTGTCCCCACCACAACATGTCTGTTGGTGAAAGGGAGTGTACTGACCACTGGCTGTCCCAACCACAACACGTCTGATGGTGAAAGGGAGTGTACTGACCACTGACTTCCCCCAACACAACAGTAACTGCTTATCCTTTTGAGGATTAGCAACAAATGAACAGTCAACAAAATTAGCACTATTCTTTGGTATGACCTTTGTTGGGATTGCCCTGCTATTACAGCAGGGATGCTCATCTGAATGATACACTGATCAAGGACATTTGTGCCAAAACATCCTTATGAATAAATGTATTTATTATGGCTGATTTGTCATCAATATATAAATCGCCTTGACCCCTGACAGTTAGAGTGAACTATCACCTTGACCCCTGACTGTTAAAGTGAACTATTAGATAACCAGAGTTATCCTCACCAACATCTGTGATGTGGGCATAATGTCTGCCCCTTGTCTGACTCTGTCAAATATCTTCTGTATCTCAGGGGGAACTACCGCTGTATCTGAAATAGGAAGTACAAAATCACATATCAGTTCTAATCCTATTGAACTGGAAATTCCGACTGATCAGATCTAATCCCATTGAACTGGATATTTCGACTGATCAGTTCTAATCCCATTGAACTGGAAATTCAGACTGATCAGTTCTAATCCCATTGAACTGGAAATTCAGACTGATCAGTTCTAATTACACTAAACTAGCAATTCAGGTGAATGCGAGAACACTAAGTGCCCTACCTACAATTTTTGCAAACATTTATCCTATTTGTTCCTTTATGTGAGGGGGTGAAATTAATTATTTTTGATCTCTAAAAAATCATTGCGAACACCTGAAATATCTACTAGCAAAATTGGATTATAAAATAGCAAAATTTATAGCAGTGTTTTTGTTACAAAATACACAATGTAAATCAATATCACTGAAATTAAACATCTAAATTAACATACTCATACTGCAATACTTTGATAAAAGATCAATGTGACTCGACACAAAAGCGTTAAGCTGACGATGAATTTTTTGTTTGTATTTAAAAAATAATAGAAATCACACTTTTCATAATTGGTCATTTTTAGGAAATATATATTCTTGTTAAGGAGATTCCACCCTTCGTAATACACATGTTTTTCTTTTCGTATTTTCGTGTCGTCATTTCCGTATTGCGTATCGGGCATTCCATTACCGTGATGTAAATTATAGTAACACCGGGTAAACAATAGTACACGTGCGTGACGATGATATGTCAACACCCGATATCGAGACATAACTTGGAAATGTGTAATCACACGTACTTCAGAAATAAAGCTTATGATACAAAGACATTAATTAACTCACGGGCAAACACTGACATATGATCAGAAGACTTCCAAGAAGGTCGTATATGAGGCGCATGGAATGCAGACTGATGTGTTTTGTTTACCGACCTCACCTGTACGTATCACATGCTAACAGTAGTTCACAAGCTCTTGGTCGCTACGACTTTTGTTGTCGAGCGAGTTACGCTCTGTCAGATAAATCGGTTCACAAATGCAATTACAATAACTCTGTTAAAAAGTGGTTTGTAAAATATCAAAATCCCTATAAAATGCAAGTGCATGTGCGTGCACGTAATAACAGCATACCATGCGATAGCCTATGGTTACATATGTACCTGACATGTTAATATACCATGCGTAAGCAGGCTATGGAATGATGTCCAAAGTGTACATGATGGAGAGTAATTTTGTTCCATAAAAGAACAGTAAATTGACAATTAAATCTAGTAATTTAAATCACTTCCTTCGTTTTTTGGTATAGTAAAGAAAATAAGTGTCATTGTATAAATTCTATCCCTCTGCAAAAAGTTCCGTTTTTTTTCAAGGTAGACAACTCTCATCAGGATAAAAATTATTGTAAAATGTAAAATAAATTAATTATAAAGACTTTGTGTGTATTTGGTTCAATTTTTCAGTCTTTTTGTATGAAACTATGTATCCTGTTTGCTTTTACCTTGTATTTAGTAACTGTTATCCATACAATTTCAATAAAAAACGCTTTTTGTAACATGTTGTAGATATTTTATGATAAATAAAATAGTTGTAGGGTTGATTAGCAATGTTTCTTTTCATTATTTTATTGTTGTTATAGTTTTGAACAATGCCACATGCTCAAAAAATGTAAAAGTGTTGAATTTGACAAAAATTCAATGTTTCAGTATTTTTTACAAAAAAATCCCCAGTTTATCAGAATGCTTAGATTTTCATAAAATCATCTCTACATAGTGACATAACCATTATGTGAAACTTTCATTGAATTCTGCTGGCTAATTGCGAAAGGGTGGAGCCTCCTTAATATGCTCATACCATGAAGCTATTTCATCACCAAATAGCTGTCATTTGATTACCTGATCATGTCGGAAAGTATTGGACTTTTACTTACAAAGTTAAAAATAATTTTGTCTAAGAAACTTGAACATCCACGATCACCCTCTACAGCTGTAAGATGTGTTGAATTTCAACTCCATGAGTCCAAACAATCCCAGTCATACGATAATTAACTGTCACCTTATAATTTATGAACAGTTGTCTAAAATATCGCTGAAAAGTAGGCATACATTGGAAGACAGAATACACATGTGTGTTGGAAAACTGTTAGATTTGAGGTTACTTGTGTGCTTGAATTCTTTATTCTATCTGTGAGAAAACTAAGCGCTTGATGCACCTAGATAGTATTGTTACTGAACTCAGGGAATTGTGTGAGAGGGAAGTATATGGTTAACCTAATTAAGATTGCTATTTAAATCTCATTAGTTTGACCAATTAGTTTGACCAGTTATCCTGTCAGAGGCTAGCTGCATGATAAGTGTTTAATGGAGGTTCACAGCTGAATATTTCCACATTGTGGAGCACCCAGCCCAGTAAAGAGTCACTAAACCTGGGCTTTAGGCCTGTCATGCAAGTGGAATTAAACACCATCTGACCATATGATTTTATTGTACATTATTGTTATCATAAAACCTAAAGGACTTCTGCACATATCTCTAATCACTGACAGCAAAAATATTGACACCTGACAGTAGTAGCCGATAGCCAACATGGAAAGTTGTCATTTATTTTCGAAAAAAAAAAAAGTTATGCAGATATGTTTGAGCCCACACTTATCTTACTCATATTCATTTCACTGTAAGTCATATTTTGTGAATTGCAAAGAGTTAATTTCAAAAACTAAAAATGCTGGTTCACTTGGGATAACTTACCTTGGACACTGATCATCTGTCCGAGTTTTAGAGCGGCACCCCTCGCCCGACACAGTGTATTCACTACCCTCTCAGCATTGGCCTCATTTATAAAGATACTAGCAGTACTGAGGGAACCTGAGAAGGAGAAAGTCATTTTTTATCAGTATTTTCAGATCTCTTCCATAAGCAAACATTTTGAAGGACCTCAGGTTGTTTTTGTTCGCCATTCCACAATTCATGTATCTAATATTATGAATACCTGTCCCACTGCAGGCAAAACACTAAAGAACTCTACTGTGGTTTTTCTTGCATGCAGTATCCTCCCCTTAATTTTATTTTGACTACCGTTGACCAGGGCTGTTTTCGTTTAAACGGTCAAACCAGTCGGACCACTGTTGTTCGTTAATTAAATAAGGTCGGACCTAGTAATCTGGTGCTGCTTTCAGGCAAGCATTGACAAAGCCTTGCAAGGCCTGCATAAACATTTGCAGGTCCGCCAGGATTTATACCCGAAATTGTTACATTTATAAACGGTCAAAGCGGTTGTTCCACATAAACGACCAGGCCCCAGGTAGCTCAGTGGAGCAGGTTAGAGTTACAGTATAATTCTAAGAGGTCAAGGGTTCAAATCCGTTTTAGGACCATTTTCTCATTTTTTGACTCTTGTTGATTAGTTTTGTTATGCTTAAAAAAATCTATAGATAGAATATATCAAAAATATAGGTAATTTTGTAGGTTGCTAGGAATCATGTTAGAAACCTTTGGACTTTGGTCTGCCATATGTACTGACCTGCTGGTTTAGACAGACCGAGCTTTCTCTTGCTCACTTCTCCTATGGTTCCAGCCAACAATCCCACTGCCAGTCCTGTCAAAAGTGCAATTTATAAGCTTGTCAAATTGAAGACAAAATGTAATTCTATGGCTAAAAACTAAACAAATAGCAATAATCATGCTTGTAATTGTTTTTAGTCCTTCCTAGTTCTTCCATCATAAAATGTATCCCCAAGATTTCTATTTGAGCTATACTTGACCACAACATGCACCTCATGTGGTTTGGGCTACCTGGGGAAATGGAATTAGCACAACTTTCATAAAATATCATTGGACATTTCCAGCAAAGAAGACTATTTAATTGTAGCATTTGTTTTGGTTTAGCAGAGGCCATATAGAAGAAATTCTAACCACTTTTCCCACTTTGCCCCCCTCACCCCTCCCAGTCCCCAAGGGGAGTTGGGCAACGGATGTCAGGGTCCCTCCAATACAGTTTTTTTTCATTTATTAACTATAATAAAGCTTACACTCTCCCCTAGGGGGAATGGAAATTATGATCATAGTAAAGCAACTTCACATCTTTTATTCCATAAAGAGTATTTGACACAGGAAATTCTACCCTAGTATTGAGTCTGAAGAATTATATTTTACAGTTCAAAACAATATCATCCACTTTGAATACCCTACTCCCCTTTCAGGAACTCAGTGCCACTACTGCAGAATTACAAAAGGCCCAGAGGGCCAGTATCAGTATTCCGATGAAAAGTGTTTTTTCAAAATATCTCCCTATTATCGGCCCTGTCCCTGGAGCCAAAAATAATTTATGAAAATCTGATTGAGTTCTGCATGTCTATGTTTCTGGTTATAAGTTTGGGATCTTATTCTTTTCAATGCACTGACCAGAAACTAATTTTATTTACTGGTGCATACATAAAAATCCCCAGGGGCAGGGGCAGGGCCAGACCCCAGAATTAATCCTGGTAGCATACTCACGCTGCTTTTTTTCATGCCAAACAAGCATATATATGGTTATACGGTAGGAATGCCAACCATTTAATGACCGAAGGAATAAGATAAGTTTCACACAAATGGTAATTAAATCATGACCTTCTTCTGGTTGTTTAGAAAAGTTGCTAGAAGTTTCTAAAACATTTGACCCATGTGACCTTGAAAGTAAGTCAAGGTCATTTATATGATGATTGTTTAAAGCACTCTATGCCAGACCTACTGGCCAAATATCAGAACCCTGGCATGGATCTTACTTAAGTTAGGAAGAAGATTCTTTCAACTTTTTACCCTGTCAAAAATTTGACCAAACTCCAAGTTTACCTTTGACATAAATACAATCTATTAGAAACAGATTCACACTGCTGGTCTATATAATATATGCAAATACCATCAATCTAGACCTTTTGGTTCTTTAAGAAATGTTTCTTGATAAATATAGTACTACTTGAGCCTTAATCTCAGGTGACCTAAATGCTAAATCATTGATCATTGTATTTGCACACCAGTAGCAAACCAGATATTTCCATATTTAAACATCTTGATAGTGTAAATGTGGTTAGGATAAAGGTTTATCAACAGATTTAACATTTAACTGAAATTGTAGGAAGTTAAAAGTTTAAAAAAAAGGAAAGAAAAACAAATTTTACCAACTGACCTACAAATGTAACCTTAATTTTTGGATACGCAAATGTCTTTGAGGTCTAAAACTAGTTATATCCGACATGGTAACTTATCTTTGAATTTATTTTGCTGTGAAAAATTTGTCTGACTGACCAAGTCCGATGTAGATGATAAACACTGCCGTATTAGTAACTGACCTCCATAGCTAGACAATCTGCTGACCATGTTAGCTGGTACTTTCCTCTCCCTGGCCGAGGATCGCAGCTACAACACAAACACGATCACAGTCATGGTAATTAGTACCAAAAGAGTAATGACATACATCGTAAGGTAACCATATCATTTTCAACACTACAAATCTTCTAATCATGCTGCAAATGTTGAAGTGTGGATCTAATTTTATGATAGGAACAATAGCAGATTAGCAGATTAAGCTGATGTCTCCTACTTTGAGGGTAGGACACAAAAATACCCCCAAAGAGGAGATTCTTCACTGTCTAATCCAAAGCTTCTACAGCTGAGGGTTAGACTGTCAAGAATCTCTTTCAATGGTGGAGATTTTTCTTTCCCATCCTCCTTTTTCTCCCACATTTTTCTCAGAACCAAATATATAACAAGAGGCCCAATGGGCCTGCATCGCTCACCTGGTATTAATCTCACAAGTGTAACCTTAAAAGTGGAATAAAATAAAGCTACAGGCAAAATATCAGTGTCTTGACTACAAGTCATTCAGAAAAACCTGTTAAACGATTAAAACACATTTGACCCCAGTGTGACCTTGAAAGTCAAACATAGACATTAAGTTGAACAAACTTCATAGCCCTTCCTCCCAGAATGCAACTTGCAAAATATCACCACCTTATACCTTTTGTTTATTTAGAAGATGACTTTTAAAGATTGATGCGCTATGGACCATGAAAGTGTATCACATCAACAAGCAATCACCCTGTATGCTTTACTAATTCAGGAGAAGTTGTTAAAAGATTTCAACATATTTGACCCCTGTGACCTTGAATATGAGCAAAGGTCATTCATTTAAACAAACTTCGTATCCCTTCATGCCAACATCCTTCTGACCAAATCACCCTGGACCTTTCGGTTTTACAGAGGAAGTTGTTTAAAGGTTTTAAACATATTTGACCATTGTGACCTTGAATGT
Source organism: Mizuhopecten yessoensis (assembly GCF_002113885.1). Classification (NCBI taxonomy): domain Eukaryota; kingdom Metazoa; phylum Mollusca; class Bivalvia; order Pectinida; family Pectinidae; genus Mizuhopecten; species Mizuhopecten yessoensis. The sequence goes on from NW_018406091.1 coordinate 14,742, forward strand.
TTATCAAGGTCATTCATATGAACAAACTTGGTAGCCCTTCATCCTAGCATGTTACTGGCTAAATATCATTATCCTAGCCCTCTTCGTTATTCAGAAGAAGTTGTTTAAAGATTTTTTAAGACAATTGATCCCTGTGACCTTTAAAATGGATGAAGGTCATTCATTTGAACAAAGTTGGTAGCCCTTCATCCCAGCATGCTACTGGCCAAATATCATCAACCTGGGCATTTTGGTTATTCAAAAGAAGTTGTTTAAATTTTTTAAGATATTTGACCCTGTGACCTTGAATATTTGTCAAGAACATTCAAATGAACAAGCTTGGTAGCCCTTCTTTCCAGTTTTGGATAAATATCATCACCCTAGGCCTCTTGGTTATTAAGAAGAAGTTGTTTAAAGTAAAATATTGATGCCGGACGGAAGGTCGGGTGAGCTAAAAATTACAACAACAATACCACATATTTGTGCATTTTGTAATTCAATGACAACTCTTCATGAGTGCAAACAAATAACTCCTTGTTTTACACACGCCAATAATTCATGCTGGTGATCCAGTATCCACACAGGGTAAGACAAAATATCTCCCTGATCAGGAGGGGAGGTATCTCTGTCCAGTTGGGGAGAAGAATATATCTCTTGTTCAAATGCATCTGAATAAATTTTAAACAATGATATTTGAAATCACAATTGGAATTCAGCAATAATTTATATTCTCAAATTATATGGTCAGATATTATAAGTAATATCCTTCATTGCGAAAAAATGAAAAATAAAAAATAAAATAGACAGCATGTAGTGATATCTGTTGGTATTTTTAAACAAAAACAAAATTACCCGGTAACAAGCCTACCTACCTTTTGTTCTGGTGCCTTTACGATGGGTTTTCGTGGAGCAGCTGTTTGAGAGGTTTTCTGTACAGGGATGGTCTTGGTAACTACAGACTCTGTGGGGGGTGGAGAAACAACTTGTTCAGTTGAAGTTGTCTCAAAGTCAGCTGAAGAATTACTGGTCATATTTTCTATTTTTGAGTCTACAATGGAATTTTTATCTGTTTTTGAAGCAATGATATCTTCTACAATTTTGTGAACTGGACGAGATGTTGTGTCAACAGTATCTTCAAGAATTTTGTGAACTGTACTGGACGATGGATCGACTGTTTCTGTGGCAGCAGATTGGACATTTACAGTGGTGTCTCCAAGTTTCATACCCAGGCTAGCCATCTCTTCCTCCAGCTGGGACACTGTAGCCTCCTCAACTCCAGTAGTCTCTACATTTTCAGGTGGAACCTCAGGATCTAATTCAAAAGGATACGGTTGTTCTGACCTTGGGATCTGGCTCTGGCTTCTGACTGTCTTCACCAAAATGGACAACTGGCTCGCCATAAGTCCCATTTTGTCCTGCACTGAATTCTGTAAAAATATTTCAGTTGATCTTAATATATAATGCTAAAGGAGTAACCTTAAAATACCTGAACAGTATTCCAGGACCAAGTCACTGACACATTCTGTACAGGAATCAAGTTAAAGTTAAGCATGAGTTGTTCTGACTCATGCTGAGTTGTTCTGACTCATGTCTAGGTGTTCTGACTCATGTTGAGGTGTTCTGACTCATGCTGAGTTGTTCTGACTCATGTCGAGGTGTTCTGACTCATGTGGAGGTGTTCTGACTCATGTTGAGGTGTTCTGACTCATGTTGAGGTGTTCTGACTCATGTCTAGGTGTTCTGACTCATGTTGAGGTGTTCTGACTCATGTGGAGGTGTTCTTACTCAAGTTGAAATGTTTTTACTCAAGTTGAAATGTTTTCCGCAACATAAGCCATAAACTGTGTTGTTCAAAAGTTTTCCCCCTCCATGTCACTCAAACTAAAAAAATTGCAATTTTATCTTAGACCCTACTTAGGGGAACAACTTCAATATTCTGATGTAGTAAATGTTCAGAATCTTTTTAATGATTTATAAAGCTGCCTGAGAAAATCCTTTTCTTGTTTAAATGTTCAGTGTCAAAAACATGAATTTTACAAAGGAGGTGTTGCATAGAAGGTGAAAATTGGTCCAAGATAAATTTTGGATGTTTTGATGTAAACTAATTAATTTTAACAAATAATGTATAAAAACAACGCCTAAATTTCATCTGGACCGCAAGTTTGACTGCCGCGCTCCCTCCACTGAAGTTCAAAAAATTTACCTCACAATGTGCCTTTAATGGATCAGTGTGGCAATAACAAAAGCATAATAGCAACTGCACGCACATTTAAGTAACATATACAATTACCTTTAAAATGATATATAACAATTGGCGATATGATATATATATCTTTCGCAAATTAACATAAACATGTCAATATACTCCCAAACAATGACTTTTCAATTATAGACTTTTTTTGCTTTTGTAAGAGTATTAACAAGGTTAAACTTGGGTTCCATCAAATTTCCACACTTAAAATTTTCTTTAATAATTCATCTTTCTAGCATATAAAACTTGTGTTGAAGACTCACTGGATATGCCCACTTTTTGGAACTTCTTTTCCACTACCCCTTTGTTTTTCATCAAATATCAACAAAGTAATGAAAGTAAACCAGTTCTGCCATCTGGTCTTAAAAACGCTTTGCATGGCAATCAGCAACCCTGTATTGAGTAATTGATTGGAATATGCTCAAAAACAACATGTACATGGAAGGTGACTGCAGCGCCACATTTTTTGTGCATTTTCATTAAAAATTAATCAATATCAATTCACATTTTAATCCTTGGTGAAATCCTTTTTATTTTGTTTATTTTAGAAATACATTTGAAAATGTGTTCTACAGTACGCATATGTGATGTACTGCATGTGTTTATCGCATGAAATCAAACTCGCAATACCTGCAAGATACGCTTTTGTTAATTATAGTAATAATTCATATTTTATAATGAATTACATAACCAATATATGTTTGCTGCAGAAAACACATGACCCGACACGTCATTTTTATATCATAATCATCCTTACAGAATNAACAAAGGTAACGGTGACCTTGACCTTGACCCGTCAACCCTGAAACTCCAACTTCTCCGAGATATTATGATCCTTTGTAATCGTATGAAGTTTGATCCAAATCACTCAAGGAATGAAGCTGCTAGAGCGCTGACAAGGATTTTCTAAAAAAAGTAATGGTGACCTTGACCAGGCAACCATGAAACTTGAACTTGTCCGCGATATTATGGTCCTTTGTAACTGTATGAAGTTTGATCAAAACCCCTCAAGGAATGAAGCCGCTAGAACGCTGACAAGGATTTTCTAAAAATAGTAACGTGACCTTGACCTTGACCCGACAACCCTGAAACTTAAACTTATCCTTTGTAATTGTGTGAAGTTTGATCAAAATCCCTCAAGGAATGAAGCCGCTAGAGCGCTGACAAATATTGGTGTTACGTACGTACGTACACAGACTGACGGAGAGGAAAACTATAGTCCCCCCTGGTTTCACCGGTAGGGGACTAAAAAGGCCCCTAGACCCTACCAGTGACATGAGGTATATAATTTTTGTTTTGGAGAACTGAAATGTATATAATGCTATATTCACAGTGATTTCATGTTTGGGCATGGCCAACGGACAGAAAATATACAGCTTGTATAGCAAGTTTTCGCCGGGAAATAAACAAAACCTGAATCAGTCTTTGTCATTATACCAGTTATGAAATTAATATTAAATATGGTATTCAAATATTCCCTTAGCTTAGGCTATAACTCTTAAGGTCTTAATTTCTGAACCTATATCAACTCTGTGGCTATGAAACGATGTTAAGGTCATTATTTGCACAAGCAAGATAGCCTATCATTCATATTAGCTTCTATTTAAATCATAACATTATGCTTTAATCCTGTGACCTTGAATGGAGACCCTGTATTCAAAATTTTAAAAATTCATAATCTTGCATTCTAGCAACATATTACTTAAATATCATGACACTAGCTTAGGACTTATGGTTTTTCAGATGAAGTTTTTTATATGATTTAACACATTTTACCTTTGTGACCTTGAAAGATGGTCGAGGTTATTTGTTATTTAAAAGCCATTAATCCCATTTTCATTACTGCTCAAAAAACATAACCTGAGGTATAATGGTTGCTGCGAAGACTCGTTTTAGATTATAGATTTGATACTACTAGCCTTGAATGAAGGTCAATATGATTTATTTGATCAACACGAAAACAATCATTGGAATGAATTATGCAATGGCACTTCACAAATTTGAACACCAATAGTCTGAAACATTTTTGGTTGAAGTTCAAAATGATGGTCATGGTCAATTGAAAATTGAATGATTGACAGCAAATCTAGGTAGGGCAACCTTCTTTGATTTCAGATAGACTTGACAAACAACACACATGATTGTGAAATCATTCTAAACACCAGTAACACATTTGATTTCAATAGATCCAATGTTTTTAAGAAGTCTAATATGTTCAATTTTTGAACGTCTGTGTGAAAGAAAGCCTAAGTAGGTGTTCCTATATTGCATATTTTAAACTCATTGTAACATCAGGATCGGTTGTCGTATGGGGATAGTTTAAACTCATTGTTACATCAGGATCAGTTGTCATATAAGGATAGTTTAAACTCATTGAACATCAGGATCGGTTGTCCTATGAGGATAGTTTAAACTCCTTGTAACATCAGGATCGGTTGTCATATTGTGTGAAAGAAAGCCTAAGTAGGTGTTCCTATATTGCATATTTTAAACTCATTGCAACATCATGATCGGTTGTCGTATGGGAATAGTTTAAACTCATTGTAGAATCAGGATCGGTTGTCATATTGTGTGAAAGAAAGCCTAAGTAGGTGTTCCTATATTGCATATTTTAAACTCATTGCAACATCATGATCGGTTGTCGTATGGGAATAGTTTAAACTCATTGTAGAATCAGGATCGGTTGTCATATTGTGTGAAAGAAAGCCTAAGTAGGTGTTCCTATAGTGCATATTTTAAACTCATTGTAACATCTGGATCGGTTGTCATATGAGGCTAGTTTAAATTCATAGTAACATCAGGATCAGTTGTCGTATGAGGATAGTATAAACTCATTGTAACATCATGATCTGTTGTCGTATGGGGATAGTTTAAACTCATTGTAGAATCAGGATCGGTTGTCATATGAGGCTAGTTTAAATTCATAGTAACATCAGGATCAGTTGTCGTATGGGGATAGTTTAATCTCATTGTAACATCAGGATTGGTTGGCGTATGAGGATAGTTTAACCTCATTGTAACATCAGGATAGGTTGTCGTATGGGGATAGTTTCAACTCATTGTAACATCAGGCTCGGTTGTCGTATGAGGATAGGTTAAACTCATTGTAACATCATGATCGGTTGTCGTATGAGGTTGTTTAAACTCATTGTTACATCAGGATCAGTTGTCATATAAGGATAGTTTAAACTCATTATAACATCAGGATCGGTTGTCATATTGTGTGAAAGAAAGCCTAAGTAGGTGTTCCTATAGTGCATATTTTAAACTCATTGCAACATCATGATCGGTTGTCGTATGAGGTTGTTTAAACTCATTGTTACATCAGGATCAGTTGTCATATAAGGATAGTTTAAACTCATTGTAAAATCAGGATCGGTTGTCGTATGAGGATAGTTAAAACTCATTGTAACATCAGAATCGGTTGTCGTATGGGGATAGTTTAATCTCATTGTAACATCAGGATAGGTTGTCGTATGGGGATAGTTTCAACTCATTGTAACATCAGGCTCGGTTGTCGTATGAGGATAGTTTAAACACATTGTAACATCAGGATCGGTAGTCATATGAGGATAGTTTAAACTCCTTGTAACATCAGGATCGGTTCTCGTATGAGGATAGTTTAAACACATTGTAACATCAGGATCGGTTCTCGTATGAGGATAGTTTAAACTCCTTGTAACATCAGGATCGGTAGTCATATGAGGATAGTTTAAACTCCTTGTAACATCAGGATCGGTTGTCATATTGTGTGAAAGAAAGCCTAAGTAGCTGTTCCTATATTGCATATTTTAAACTCATTGCAACATCATGATCGGTTGTCGTATGGGAATAGTTTAAACTCATTGTAGAATCAGGATCGGTTGTCATATGAGGCTAGTTTAAACTCATTGTAAAATCAGGATCGGTTGTCGTATGAGGATAGGTTAAACTCATTGTAACATCAGGCTCGGTTGTCGTATGAGGATAGGTTAAACTCATTGTAACATCATGATCGGTTGTCGTATGGGAATAGTTTAAACTCATTGTAGAATCAGGATCGGTTGTCATATTGTGTGAAAGAAAGCCTAAGTAGGTGTTCCTATATTGCATATTTTAAACTCATTGTAACATCAGGATCGGTTGTCGTATGAGGAAAGTTTAAAATGTGATTCATTAACCTTGGTTCACTTGATTTGACATTATACAGTAATGCAGAAACGCCACTTAGTCTGACAACTGGTAAATATGCATATGTTACATTACAATATTTAGTTTGATTGATAACCATTAATTAGCCTTACTTGCCCATATCTGACTATTTTGGGCATTTCGCATTTTCCTCCCATTAAAAGACCCAAACCAAATTGTAGTAAACACTTAAAACCAATAAATGTAAGGAAATTGTAAACTAAACAAAATATCTTAAGGAAGAGAAAACCATAGAAAATTCACATTGAGAACACAAAGTAAGGCCAATTTCTCCGACAAGGTAAGCATCTGCTTCATCGACATCTAAGCGACATCAAAATATAGGTCAAACCACTTAAATGTAACATTTTGGCATAGTGAAACTTTAACCAGAAGGGGAAAACTAAAATGCATTAAAATAAAAGAACACACAATGGGCGATATTAATATTGATAACTATTATCCTCCATGATTCAGCATGACTAGCTATGATTTACCCTGACGTGTAGTTATGCTTTCACTTTAAGAAGTTAGGTAAGAGGATTTTTAAAAAGAATTATTGCCTTAGAATTTTCCAGCTTTTAAATCTTGTCTGGAGATTTCGGATTTCCATCCTGAAAACATGCAGTCTTTACTATTATGACCTAGTAGTGCTTTCACTTTGGGATTCAACTATCTTTAAAAGAGCTATCACCCTTTTCCAGTATTTCTATCATGTCTGGAAATCTGCTTGATCAGTTTTTAATCTTCTCAACAATTTTACCGGGTTTATTGAATATGTACTTGTGCATTCCAATATAAGACCATGAAAAAGAAATTTTCACAGAGTTAATGACCTTTTCTGTATCTGGTGTTTTTGTTGCTATTTTAATACCGAACTTCATTAAACTTTGTCAGACTGCTGTAGAGAAGCAGCTTTTTGTAGGTGAAATATGCAAGTTGCGACTAACTAACTCAGCCCCCTTTCTTCATAACCAACATCCATTGATAAATATGATATTGCACCTTTTTCCTGGTGACATTCATTATCAATCCATCAAGCTGTAATCCATAAAACACCAATAAACACATTTTTCCCTCCCGAACTGGTCAAAATCAAGTTATTGACTGGGATGTACAGCGAGAACAATCAGTTCTTGTGGTAGGGAAAGGAAGAAACCTGCGTATGCAACATGGGGCCACTTCTGAATCGAGATGAGGGGGCCAATAGACTCTCACACATCTTTCACTAGACATTAAACAAAGTGTAAGGTAATCAATATGTTGGTTTGATTCATTTCACTGTATAACAAGTGTACACACACGTATAGCGTAGCCTATTGGATGGCGATTGTAATTTTCAACTTGTGCATATTTTGCACATTTGTGTACATTGTACATGTCATTTCTCTGGTCATTTGTCTGATGAAGGTGATAGCGTACATACCGTGCTGGTAATCAAAATTTCACACAAAAACACTTAACTGATTGTGCTACATAAACCTTCTAAAATCCATAACAACCTGGAGAAAGGTTCGGAAACGAATGCGTGCATATTTCATGACTGAAGCAGCCCTTTTTAAAGTCCAGCTGAATTAATTATACATGAGTCAGAGTCACATTCCTAATTTATAAAAAATCTGATTCTCATCTCCCCATAATGTCCCATACTAAATTCTGTTCGAATTGATATTGAAAAATAGTGTACAATACTCTTTCTATTATCATGTGACAGTCGTCTCACCAAACTTTCAGTACTTTGATATTTAGCAAAAAGATAAGGGGTCACGAAGAAAGAAGTTCCAAAAAGTGGGCATATCCAGTGAAACATCTTTACAAGATTTATATGCAAGAAAGATGGATACCTACAGATATTTTTAGGTGTAAAATTTGATGCAACCAGACCTGTATCATGCTTATCCTGTCACTTAAACGAAAAATGCAAAAATTAAAATGTTAAAAAATGTTTATGACAAATAATGAATAAAAATGCAATTTGCAAGAAAATGACATCACACATGGGCAATTGCTATATACCATCGGAAAGGGTATTGAAAGTGTCATTTAACAATGGAAGAAGATTTTTGTTTTGTGTATAAGCGAAATATTATGCATGAAAGGCATATGGTGTCCTGGGCTTCCTGAAAATCAATGTAGGGGGCACTGCAGTCACAAATTGGTTCTTTTTGAGGAATGAACATTGTTTGTTGTGTATTTTATGCAAGTAAATTAGTTTATGCTAAAATAAGTTCCATCAGTCGTGGGCTACCATGCAACACCTCCTTTCTGATTTTTTATTCAGCAGTTTGTATTCATTTCTATTAAGACAGACATTTTTTGGTATCATTATTTTATTTCTAATAGGTCAGGGAACATCACACAGAGCACAATTGACAGCTTAACAGAAGATAGATTGCAGAACACATAATGTTGCAACATTTTCAAACAAGAGGCCCAAAGCACATGATTCGCTCACCTGTATATATCAGCAATTAGGGCAATATTCTCATTTACTAATAATTAAGGCAAATAACATCTGTGTGATAGGGCTTCTCACCGGTACAAAGCCTTATCAAAATCTTTATGCTCAGCTATTACAATTTTTTTTATTTTGGTATGGGATCTCAAAGGTTTCCATGTTATGAGTCGGGGAGCAAGTCCCTTTTTTAACAGTAGCAGTCCCAAAGGGTAGCATGACTGTATTTGTTTCTTTATGCCCTGTAATTGTATATTTGTTATGGGGTGGTGATCTCAACTGTTTACAAGATGTTACCAACAAAGTAAGTCGTGTAAAGTGTGGGCAGACCCCTTGATCAGTTCTAATATCATGGTTGTTCATGTCTTTATACGTCCCAGCAATTGTATATATGGTTCTGGGGTTGGGCCCTCAACCATTTCAAATTTATAACCCCATGACTATGTGTTTCCAAGTTATGGCCCAGAATTTAAGTCCCAGGTAAGCTAAAAATACCACCCACAAATGTAGTTTGACACAGGTCTCTGATATAACCGACTTCTCTGCAATTGTTTTGTAGCAGCAGAGATTAGTGTTGATGTACATGGTTATTTTACCTACCTGGAACTCATCTGGCCTTGTGATGGCTCCACTGACTTGGTCCTCTACTTTACTGACCACTTGACCAGCCGCAAACTTGACAGAGGAGTTGTGCCACACGTGCTGCCACTTTGACCGCTGGGTAGCTGACATTGCCTGACCAATTTTCTCCACCCCTCGCAAGAACCCTACAAAGTCTCGTGACATGATGGCCTGACCTCACCTATAATAGACAGTTTCAATTGAATGTCATTTTTTCCCACATTCTGAAAAAAATCCTCGGAATTCCAGGGGTTACTCTTGCTGTCTCTGCACCCCTGGAATATGACTGTTATGACAAAATTGAAAGCTCTGTACACATCACCTTGTGGATGATACAAGAAGACTATGTTTGATCAAATAAATGCAGCATATGAATATCAGTAGCGTAGCTACCTTAGGCATGAGTAACGTAGGCACATGCCTACACATAATTTTGTCAATTTTTTTTAGTCAGCATAATTTCAAGAAATAAAAGAATTGAATGTGTTTATTGAGGATGTCTTGTATAGGTCCAGTACAAAATAAGGAAAATTTGACATTTTCCAATGTTTAAAAAGATCTTTTCAAACTTATTTTAAACAGTTGTTATACCACAACGATGAACAAGATTCCCCCCGCAGTGAAACAGCCTCGTCTTCCGAGGCTACTCATAGTAAGGTGTAATTCTCATGCCCCACCCATAGGGGCAAGGCACAGACTAACCCCCATCCCTGTATAATGCTTATATAATGTCACTACATAAGCTTATATGGGGTGGGGGTCAGTCTGTGCCTTGCCCCTGTGGCCCCACCCTACCCTGATTTGGTATGCATATGATATCAGTTGGAATTGGGCTAGAAGATTATAAGGTGACCACCCTGTCTCTATGATGGGACAACAGTTACCTATACAAAGCATCCTACCATAGAAGTACTTAGATTCTAAAATAATTAAGATTATTTAAATCTGCCTGTAACTAAGTTATTTAACTTGCAGTTGCATCTATTAGTTGTTATACTGATCCCAAGGGCAAACTGAAATTGGTCGCTTGAAATCCAAAAGGAAAACAAAATACAAAGTCTGTATTTCCTGACCCCGATGTGCAAACTACATTCAACAATCTGAATGATAACAATCGGTATTTGTGTGTGCCGACAAAGCATCTTATATTTTATTTTCATCTTTATCTTCAGATACAATTACATTGTCTGGTTGCAAAAATAGAACTAGGCATGTGTGATTACCAAGGTAGTCATATCCATATACTTTCCCTTCTTTATGAACACCTTTCCGGATACCAATATTGTATTGGATTCCAAACCTACACAAGAATCCTTATACATCATGTTTAATCGCAGGCCCATCTCTCTGCTCAACCAAATCATTATGCTTAAACCATTCTTAGTACTATTTATAATCAGGGTAACAGCCGTATTGTGATTATACTGTATACTTGATAAGTGGGATAAATGGGATATGGATTTCGAGGAATTCAAAAGATTATTTGATTTATCTTAAAGAAGCAGGTTAATGAAGACAATTGGTTAGTTTTATGGTCCTCATCAGGATCTAATAGGGATATTCGCTTGTTCTTTCTGTGATATGAAGGTCGATGTTTTATATCATGCTCATTTAAGTGTGGTTTTGTTGTCACTATATTTATACCCCAGTTCTCACTTAAAGGACGTTACAACATAACGTTGATTTGATTTACATGTCTTGAGTTGTCAATGAAGACGCTTACCCTTCCAGAACATCTGGTCATGTTCTCCTTTGAAGGATCTCCATACCTTTGTTTATATATTGCCCTAGTTTTATTGATTTTGAGTTCACTCTCTCATTTTGTTGACACTTCAGTATAATCTTTTTTTTTAAACCGCCCTCCTACCAATAAGAAGACAAATTTAGTTGATAGATTTATGTTTATCTTACTCTAAGATTATTTAATAAAATATTGTCAGAGTGAGTGGGAACTAGATGAAAACTTCTGCTAAAATCCTCACATTTTAATCTTTTTACTTTTTTTTGCATATGATTTTGTATTATTTGTATATTAAATTATGAAACACACTTGCTGTCGTTAAACTAAAAAAAACATTTACATGTCAAATCCCAGCTACGCTCCTCAATACAAGTGTAAAAGGTGTGGATTAATTAGGTTGCCTCACAAGTGTCAGCTGTAGGGAATTTCCCTTTAGCTGACAGCGGTAGAGTATCGGGCTGGAGAGCCAAGGATCGCGGGTTCGAGCCCCACCGACGGCACTATATCTTTATCGCTTTTCCTCATCCTAGCTATTACACAAGGTATTCTGTGGACACCTAAACATGTACCTACCATGTGTGTAATAGGGTCGATTTTAATACCGCGTTAGTTCTGCTGTTTCGGTATAAATAGAGTTGCGCGAAACCGCACCTTGGCGTCGTAGACAAGAAGCCACTAATGTTATATATACCTGTGTATGTATGTCCAATTTACCTGTGTGACGTCATTGATTTATGTGTTCATGTATTGTGTCATTTTGGTTCAGGTGGTTGTGGTCAGTTTTGTTCGTGTTTGGCGGGAGTTAAATAGAGGCAGGCGGACAGATGACAGTGTCGTTTTGATACAGATTTTAGGTAGGTTCTTACATAAATATGTACGTGCAATTAAAGCACTTCTATTGTAAGCAATCTCGTTTGAATCATTTATAATCAAATTGTATGTTAACAACGTTTATATATCTAAATATATAAAGTCCATTATTTGATCCCGAATTCGTAATGTTTTATGAATGAATTCAGTTGTCTTTATAATTCATGTATCGTAAGGTGATCTATAATATATAGCATTGCTTTATTAGTTGTTTATTATATTTTCATCTGATACATTGTCCTGGTAATCCAGACGAAATTCTTACTAAGACCCTTGACCCATTGTCAGGGTAGGTGTCAGAATACTCATGTATTGATCGCTAATTAGATGTAAATGTTATATGTATAAGTAATAAGTATTTATCATTAACTATTTATATACATCAAGTAACATCATAACAGCATATCGATTTAATGATTTGTATGTCCAGATATTGCATATCATGGTTCCTAGTAAATATATTTATGTAATGTATGTGAACTCTCATTTAAGTTAATATGCAATCGTGATAAATATATCAAATAGTAATGTACAACTGCCTGTGAGATTAGATAATTATATATTTTATTCCTTTACATTGTAGGGTCTTTTCTGTATCATAAAATAAAAGACCGGAACCTGAAAGTGGTATTTTCCCTCGTTTTTACATGTGTGTGTAAGCTACACACAGTACTATGTATTTGTACAATTTAATGCATCCAAGGACAAACTTACGCAGACCTTCGACTCCTTATTTTAGCTGGTGAGATTAATGCCATTACACACAAAATATATGAACATGATCACTATCCTAATGTTGTAAACACAAGCACCATAGGGAGTGGTAGAAGGTTACAAGCTAGGTATATGTAACCATGCAGATGTATATCAATCTACCGTTTCGGTATAGGCCTACATTGTAACGTTACATGTATGTAGTAAGCACGGTAATAAAACATTTCAATTTCATTGGATGGATCCTAAAAAATAATTGGTACGTTTTATAACATAATGATACATTAGTATCCGTTAAATCTTACCTATCGTCCGTGTCCTGGGATGCGATTGACTGATGTCTCGTAAAGATTTAGACGTTTCAAAACAATGTTTATGCTAGGAGAGAACGACGAAAATACACTCTTCTTAGTACAAGGTTACGCAGTCTGTCTACAGTTTTAAGTGTGATATATAAGGATAAAGCCTGACCGACCTGTAAAAATCAAAGGAAGCGTTTTAAGTTATTGTCAAAGTTCAACAAAATGCAACATCTTTTTCACAAACGAAAAACTCTTATCCAATCGGTTGAGCCATGTGGAATGGATTGATTACGACTGTATTCACTGGGTATAAACCAATTTCATAAGCAACTGCTTCCTGTTGGTAAGTCGATTAAACTCTACTCAAAACTGTCTCTTATCGTGTATTTGATACATAAAAAGGTGTGATTTTTAAATGCTTTAATCAAATTGATATTTGGATATAATAAAACATATATAAAATTAAAATGAATGCAAATGCGTATCCTCGGACCACAACTGTACTTAACGGTCAAAAGTGAAAGTAGGAAAAAGGTTGCATAAGACGCACCGAGCCCATGAAGCTTCTTCTTCTTCTTCCCGTTATGGAATTGACTCATCAGATGAGTGTCACTACTCCAGGCTCTCCGGCGCTTAATGGCCATACAGCTTAAAACTTTGATATTTACATCTGTCTATATGTACATCTAAAACTGGTATTTACAGTAAAAATCCGGAGTCCTGTCTAGTGCCTGGGGACGAGTCCGGCCACATCAATGGTCTGTATATATGTGGTGCCGGAAACTGTCTACTGTCGGTCACCCTAATGAGTGTCCTCAGAGTGTCCTCGGAGGTGTTTGCGCGCCCGGGAGTTCGTTATTAGATATTTTTCTCTTTTTTCTTCTGATTCTAAAATATTGTACACTTATCTAGGTGTGTGCAAAATTTAAGTTCAATCGTAAAAGTAGAAATTACCGAAATACGTGGGTAAATACTATTTTCACGAGGTTGGATTGAGTGTCCACGGAGGAATGAGTGTCCAGGTAAGTGTTCGCGCGCCCGAGAATTTGTTAATCAATATTTTGTACTTCTGTCTTCTGATTCATAAATGTTTTCCACTTACCTAACTGTGTGCAAAATATCAGGTTGACCATAACAGTAGAATGTACCGAAATACGTCGATAAATACTATTTTCACGAGGGTGGATTGAGTTTCCACGGAGGAATGAATCATTGAGTGTCCACGGAGGAATGAATCATTGAGTGTCCAGGCCTCCAGGGAGGTGTTCGCGCGCTCGGGAATTCGTTAATCGATATTTTTTACTTCTGTCTTCTGATTTATGAATATTTTCCATTTACCTAACTGTGTGCAAAATATCAGGTCGATCATAACAGTAGAATGTATCGAAATTTATCGTTAATTATATGCCTACGATAACAGCTAAGAGTTGTACATTACGAGTTACTTCCCCTCCAAAGCATTCTCTGCCTATTTTGATAGCCGTTACTGAAGGTATTCGATTTTGTAATACTTGTTATTTTCGTGATATATTTATATACATAGTACTTACAACAATGTGTAATCAAATGTCTGTTGCTGTATAATACACCTACGACCATCAACGTATATGTTTTGGTTTCAACAAATGTTATTGTGTTAACAAAAGGATTAGACAACAGGCAGTGCCTATACAAGTCTTCATTTACACTGAATAATAAGGTATATTTTATTTTACAAAATTGTTGATAATTAATTACTTATTGAGATTATTGACATATTTCACAGAAATCAAGCCTGAAATAAGAATAATTCGGACAGAAAAAGAAACAAAACAACTGCCATCTTGAATAAGGTTGTCAGTAAAGGGCCTGTTTCCAGTAATGTTAATTCTCCATAGGAGCCTGCCCCCGTATAATTTCTTATCTAGCTCAACTACTGTTTTTTTCTTTTCCGAAGAATAATTTTACACCTTTCCGACACCCAGATTTCATAATTTCAGTGAAAATGTATTTTTATAAAGTTGTCAATTTCAGCATCAAAGACATAAGTTCGTAAATAAAAGAAGGTTATCTCGAAATTGTAATTCGCAACATAGTATAAATTTCTTTTGATAAATATTTCCAAAACATCGTGTTTATTCATAAAACATAAAAAAAAATATTTTCGGATGAAAATGCACTTGCAGAGACACAATTATGAAGAAAAATGCCATAAAATTGCAATTTTCTCCCGTTATATAGTTTTGGATGCAAATTTCCATCAGAAAATCGGATAGAGCTTTACTTGTTTCATATGTGTACCAAAAATCAGCTAATTCCATGTGGTGGAACGTTCTCATATCGCCGCCTGAATGTGGTTGTAAATTGAAAGAAAAGGGGAAATGAGTAACAACCTTGTCTGAAACCCTATTATATAGCTTATTATATACAAACTTTTATATTGAATATCAGAGCGGATATTTTCATGACAGTTTTATGATGTGTAACGACTAAATAAACAGTATCGATATAAAGATTTACACTGAGGACACCCTGATACATGAATACTGTTCTATCTCAAGTTGTCCTCTTCTGAATTTTCTGATCGTGTGGCCTTGTACATTTATCCGTATCTTCTTGTCTTTGTCTATACGTTTACGGAATCATTGACTCGACGCTAGCTATTCTTGTCTCACTTTCCTTGTTTTATTGTCCCATCTCCAAAGCGTTGTGGCTCTGTCAGGGTTGGGACCCTGACTTGTCTCACTTTCTTTGTGCCTGCCGACCACGCCACATCGAATAGATAGATTATCCATATGAAATACTTTATTTTGTTCTAAGTAATCAATCAATTCTGCGCTTCTTGGAGGTATTGAATGTGATTTATTATATTGTCTTGTTATTTTGTGTAATTAGTTGTTCGTTATTTATCACACATTTTCGCATAATTGTACCAAACTACTAAGTATTAGCTGTTTACAGCAATCATCGGTGGCTTGCTATTTTGTTACTTTATCGACGCTTCATAAACCAATCGTTATTGTTTCAAGATGGAGGGTAAATGTGTTGGAGAAGGGTGTCAAGTATACTTCAAGAAACGTAGTGGCAATAAGAACAGAAGTGCACGCAATGTAAATAGTCCACAATATAAATGGCTCCTAGATACGCTGGTGCAACAAGGATTGATGTCAGCAAAGGAACAAGCACTTATTTGCCAGAAGTGCTACATGAAGTATCTTCGGAACAAAAATCAGCCTGAACCTGAACCCGAGCAGAACCAGGAAATAGAGGAAGAAGACGACTCCCCGTCCCATATCCTGCCGTTGCTGACCCTTCATGATCTTTTGAATGGATCATCTTCACACAAAAAATGCTGTCTCTGTCTTGTTACCTTTGCAAGAAATGGAACAAAATCATCAGTCTTACCAAAACGTGCAAGACATCACCTGATCTATTCACACAAACTGTGGTGTCCCACCTCATCCCGCGTCTGCTCCATTCACCTTATTGGTAACGACTTAGATCCGTCTACAGAGGTTGTCCTTGATGGTAGAGGTTCCTTGGAATCTCAGTTACCATCAAAATCGTCCGAAATCATTAATGACCTCCTAGAGGTGTCGCACGTCCTTTCACAGAACCAGTCTGCGTTTACAATAAGCTTTTCTTCTCTTGATGACTCGGCATGCATGGCCTGGACAGGTTGGTCCAAAGATCAGTTCCTCGAAATCCACTCGCACTGTTCCCCATATCTTTCATCTGGTATATATACCAAGACTACACACGATGCTCTATTACTGTTCTGGGTAAAACTGAAAACCGACATTTCCTGGAGTCAGTGTTCTTCTCTTTTTGGAATTTCCAAGTCAAGTGTGTCCAAAACTTTCCACTCCATAGTACAGGCATTAGACACATCGATAGTCCCACAATTTCTAGGTCCGGATCACTTGACAAGAGAACAGTTGCTCGGGCACAATACTGTCTTTTCAGAAGCATTTTTTGGAGATAAAGCCACTGCCATATTAGATGGCACCTATATTTATATCCAGAAAAGCTCCGACCACAAGCTCCAGAGAATGTCCTACTGTGGCCAGAAGAAGAGAAACTATCTCAAATTCATGAGCATCGCCTTACCAGATGGCTACATTCTGGACACAGTAGGACCATTCACTGGCAGCGAAAATGATGCTACAATTACAAAAAAAGTCATGGACAAGCTAGTTACTTGGCTACAACCAGACGACAACGTTGTCGTTGACCGAGGTTTTAGAGATGTCCTACCAGTTCTCGAAGCCTCTGGCCTCAATGCTAGCATGCCGTCATACCTGAAACCCGGTCAAAGTCAACATTCTGACGTCCAAGCAAATCTTGACAGAACTATCACCAAATCGAGGTGGATTGTGGAATCCTATCATGGTCGTCTGAAACACTGGACGTTCTTCCGAACGCAATTGGTGTCTAACAGCTTTATCAATGTCATCGAGGCTTTGCTTCGAACCGTCACAGCCTGTCTGAATGGTATTAGAGGACCGATCTACCAGAGATCTCCAGAGAGAGATGCCAAAGATAGGCTAATGGCTGAACGTATGAAGGACCGTTTGACAACACCGAATGGTTTAGCTCAGAGAGTCAAGACAGATCCGGATCTATCTAGACGGGCAAGGTCCGAGTTTGTCAAGATGGATGCATCTTCCGTACTGTTTCCCCGTCTCGATCTTGATTACTTGAGAACCATTACGTGTGGAACGTATCAGATATCTCTGGCTCCTGGTTACATCGCCGAACATTTAAGTGATGACGGAGACTATGAGGTGTGGCTTTACCAGCACTCCCCAGACCTTCTCCGATGTCAAATACATTCTCGACACAAAAGCCAAACGAAATATAACGTTTGGATACGGTTCACCGTTTCACCCGATGTTGAGGCCCCAATAAAGGACTACTACTGCCAGTGCCCAGTTGGAGAGAGAACGATGGGAATGTGTGCGCACATCTCCAGTATCTTGTACTACCTTGGGTATTACAGGACGCTGGAAAACCCTCGACCATTACAACCACAGGTAAAGAAATTCCGACAAAACTTGAAATAGTTTTCCATGCGGCAACGGAGTGCATATGTCGAAAGTATGTTTGGGGCTCGATATGAAAGATCCCCGTTACCATGTGACTAACCAAACTTATAAATATAGGTATTATACAATCGCCCGTAGCTATGAACACTCCCGTAAATGCGAAAACCAACCAAAATCATAAGGAACACGTTTTGTTTGTTGTTCTGTCTATTTGTCAGCCAATGTCTTCAACCACGGGGACTTGTGAAGTAGCCATCTTGGATTTTTTTTATGAAAAAGTGTTTCTCTCACTTTTTTTCATATCTGTGTACATATTCTCAACATACCGAGCAAATACTCTCGTTTTTTTGTTAATTATCTAAAGAAAGTCGAAAATCGGCAATTCAACCATAGGCTAATTCAACCCAACATTTGAAAATGTTCCACCACTTACATTTTGATGATTTTTCCTCTCATCAATAGCATATTACGTACTGTTTAATAGGATAAAAATTGGTTTGCATCCAACGCCCATAAAAGGGTGTATTCTCTAAAAAACACAGTTTTTGTGTCTAAAATGTTATCATCGAAAATGGCATTTTTGAGATTGTTTCTTCCATAAAACAGCCAAATGGCGCGATGGAAACATGATTTTTTGTCACAATCATGCCATGAATGTATTCTTTACGGTGACCATCATTTGATTAGATTTTCATTAATATTTTACATAACATGCACATTTTATCAACACTTAGACAGCTTCTGAAAGGTACAACTTTGAGGAGCCATAAAAAACAAACAAAAAGTGACCTTAATCTTTATACTTTATAGATTTGTGACCACAACGGCATGGGCAATGCACCACCAACAGGAAATTTGAATCAGAGAAGGGGCCGTTTTGGAAACCGGCCCTTTATAGAAGTTTAAGTCACTTGCTTTGTGCCCGAGTTGACAAATTATTATATTAAGATTACTAGGATAGAACTATTTAATGATCAAAGATCAAAGATCTTATACATTAGAATTAATTTATGTTTATTTATGACGTCATTAATTTAAAGTTTCCATATTTACCTCAAGATATAGTTTTCGATGAGATGTTCCACTTTTTAACCCCGATATAATTTCCATAGCTATCCAATGCTACAGTCATTCCAGATAATATCACCATACCAAAGCACAGGTCTTATATAAGAATAAAATAACGTTTCCAATGATTTACTATCGATTTTATATTTTTAAGCATTCTCAATATGTTGAGTCTAATACAAGTTTTACTAAAAATAACATGAATATCAAAAGTAACCCTAAATGTGTTATGGCTTATTTCATCAGGTAATAATTTATGATTAAAGACAAGAGGGGAGTGCTTTCCTGTAAAACGTATATACGTATTAAGATTGGAGGGAGTACATATTAATTATATATATGTCAATAAATATTTACAATATAATTGTAAATCCTTCATTACGATTAGTCATGTCATTGCAAGGGACTTTTCAAAGACTATCTTTAATTTGTTTGGTCATTATATATTGTTGGGTTGGGGAAGCGTGTTTTCGAGACATTCAATGACACTTTTTTTGAAAATTGTGTGGCCCTAAAAAAGGCCGTTTTAATCTGAGTAGTTTCCTACTTCATCTGACTGCAGTACAGGGCTAGCTTCAGTTGTCTTGCGTAACGGGTCTCCAATGTCTGTGTTAGGTGGACGCCGTCCTTGAATGCAGCAGCTGTGAGGTGTTGTAGTCCGCGCAGTTTCCAAATTTGTAACGTTATCTTCTGTTTTGAATAATTCGCATAGACGCGTGTTTATTGTATTTATTGTTCGTTGTATTTCATATTTCTCTGGTGACATATGCCGCGGTCTGTATCGCTGGAACAGGCTACCAACTATCACCTGGCATCCTTTCTCTACAAACATAGCGACAACGTCACATATGTCGCTGACAATGTCATCTGGGTCTGATGTGGGGCCGATGTCGTTTCCTCCAATCTGTAGGAACACCCGGTCGTCATCAAGATCACGGATCTTCTTCGATAGTAGAAGCGTCCTGGCTGTTGCCCCACGGATTCCTATCAGCTGGACATCGTCGGATTGCAGGAGAGAGTTTCCAGCCATCCTGGCAATGAAGCTGTGTCCAACGATTGCGAAACGCATGATGATGTTTACAGGTTTACTTGTAGTCCGAATTATTCTGACGTTTTATCGACTTTTTTCATATCGGTCTGTCGGTTAATGGACGACCGACCGATATCAAAAAGTCGACAAAACGTCAGAATAATTCGGACTAGGGTACCCGTGGTAAGTGGGTCACAAAACGTTTGTTGTTGTTGGGAATTTTCAGTGGAGCTCCCAGAGTCAGAACCCTCTTTAGAATTACTACTTTCCATACCTGTGGACTCCGGCGTGCTTTCAGTCGGGCTACCTGGTACGTGTGTCTTGCTTGGCGGGGTCACTCCAGATTTTGGCCATTTTCCAGGGATTCGTTTCCTTTCACGACCTTTTGCTATATACAGTTCATATTACAAAGGACATGAAAAGTATGAGGTACATTACGAAAAAGGTCCATAAAATCAGTGAAAATTCAATTTGTTTTACCAGCTATATACGACCCACCTGCCATCCATTTTGTCATGACGTCATCTCTCAATCCTCTAATATCTGATGGTATTGAGCTCCACATCTTGATCGTAGCAGGGAAGAATGAATATTTATATGCGTCGACTCTGGTGCTTATTTGTCTGATGTTGTTGGCTTGGGAACTCCTAGTCCCCCTGCTTGATGAAGTGACGACGATATGGGGCAGGGTTGCTAAGGACGGCCGCCATCTTGGATTCGCCATTTTGTTGGTTGCTTAGGGAATCCGCCATCTTGGATTCAAAATTTCAATATGGTTGCTAGCAACCATTTTGAATCCAAGATGTCGGATTTCCTTAGCAATCAACAAGATGACGGATCCAAGATGGCGTCCGTCCTTAGCAACCCCGCTGAACCAACGGCCCACATTCATACATATCATCATGTGTGTTTTGATTGTGGCGTCACCAATTTTGAGGTACTCACAGGATTATCGCCCTTGTATCTTAAATACTTCCCTTCTGTTTTTAGGTATGCACAGCCGTGGGTCTTCACACGAGCACTGGACCTTGTGGGTAAAAAAAGAAGCAAAAAGAAAGAAGCATAATGCATTCCATTGTACATATACTCAATAAATATTAGTAGACACACTCTCTCGACTCTTCTGGTATTTCCGGTTGTGATTTTTCCATTCTGTAGATTGTTTGCAATCATATCGACGTGAAAATGAGGGGCTCTGTGTATAATACGAAACCCCCACAGATGCACGAAGCTATGTTTTTTTTACAACATATAATTCTTTATTTACAATATAATATAATTCTTTATTTACAAGTTGTTGCTTAAATAAGCTAGCGTATTAAATAAATATGAATGCCTTTTCTCAAATAAAAAATAATGTTGATCTTCCTCGCTCATCAATGCTTAAACAGGTAATGCTGTTGCGTGGTTTGAACTGAAAGAAATAGGAAGGACTGACATATGGACATAGATGGAAGGACTGAAATGGACGGAGATGGAGGGACTGACATATTGACCTGGATGGAAGGACTGACATAATATGGACATGGATGGAAGAACTGACATATGGACATATATGAAAGGACTGACATGAACATAGCTGGAAGGACAGACATATGGACATAAATGGAAAGCCTGACATGTGGACATAGATGGAAGGACTGACATGTGGACATAGATGGAAGGACTGACATAATATGCACATGGATGGAAGGACTGACATATGGACATATATGAAAGGACTGACATGAACATAGATGGAAGGACAGACATATGGACATAAATGGAAAGACTGACATGTGGACATAGATGGAGGGACTGACATATGGACATAGAATAGATGGAATACAAACGAATACTGAATACTGGCCGCTTGCACGTCGTTGTCTATGCGTTCTTTGACGATGCTGTTTCGTATTGCGTATTGCGTTTGATATGTTTTGTCGTTCCTTCCTGTACGTGTCTGCTTGCCGTTGTATTAATAGGTGTTGGCGGAGGAAGTCGGATAGCCTGCATAAGCTTGAAGAGTGTGTAGTCTGAAACCAGAATCGTACGGGAACCTTAAGATGACGTCACGGTCGTCACGACCGTGACGTCACTATCGTCGATCGATATCGGAGCAACAAAACTGTTTGTTACCGCTCTTAACTCAAGCCCGCACAGTGCAGTGGTTTGAACGTCAGGCCTTAGTGCACGGGGACGTGTAGACGTGGGTTCGATGCGCGTTGTCGTCACTTTTATTTTTTATTTTATTTTTTGTATAGAATCCTTCAAACTATTATCGGAATTTTCGTTTTGTAACGAGGCTTTTGATTGGCTATTTTTTATAACAAGGCTTATGATTGGTTCATTTTTAGTCACAAAACTTGAAGGACGCAATAAACTCTATAAAATGCAGGAAGTCTGCAGTCAATAAGATTCATATGATGTTGTCAAATTCTCCATACACTAGCCGTACGAGAGAGAGAAAATGTCGTCAAAACATCAAAAAGATTATCTGACAAAGATCTGGTACAATCCTAAACACATTGCCAGTTTTTCGGGCCCTTCGAGTGTGTATGCGTTCGTCCGAAAAGAAGGAAAATTCAAGATCAGTCTTCAAAAGATAACCGACTGGTTGCAGAATCAAGACCCCTACAGTGTCAGAAGGCAGGTTCGACACAAGACACCGTCAGTCGAAACACCTTTAGTGGGTGTGGACTACATGTGGGACGCAGATTTGGCCGACGTATCTGACATTAAAGAACACAAAGACGGCATGTGGTTCTTGCTCGTAGTCATAGATCATTTTTCGCGGTACGCTTGGGTTCTACCCCTGAAAAACAAGAAAGCCAGTACGGTGTTAGAAGCTTTTAAAACTATTTTCGGCGAACGAAAACCAAACATCATAAGAACGGATGACGGAAAAGAGTTTGCGAATAAGTTATTTCAACAGTATTGTAAAGCTGTAGGTGTTACGCACGTCTTAAGTCACAGCACTCATAAAGCTGCATTTGCCGAATCGTTTATAGGGAAGTTTTAAAATATTTTGTACAGATACTTTTATTCCAATCAGACGTTTAAGTTTACCGACGTGCTGGCCGATATCGTTCGTAGTTATAACGGCAGGGGTCATTCGGCTCTGTACGGATTATCTCCTAAAGAAGTAACCAAAGACAATCCTTACGAGGTCCTACGTAGAAAAAGCCAGCACGTAAACGGTAAGAAAGGACCTCGCACGTAAAGGAAATATAAATTTAAAAAGGGCGATCAAGCGAGATTGAGTTATAAAACACGTCAGTTTCGACGAGGATGGCAGCAGAAATGGACGGAGGAAATATTTGCAGTGACTCACAGATATTATCGAGGAAACATTCCCGTGTATAAAGTCGAAGACTTCGACGGCGAACCGATACAGGGATCGTTTCACGAATACGAGCTACAGAAAGTACACAAATAATGAAAAAGAAGAAGGTAAAAGGGCAAACCCAAGTCCTCGTGAGATGGTTAGGATGGCCTAAGAAATTCGATTCTTGGATTGCCGAGAGGGACATGAAATAGTATATATTGAAGTAGTTAGTTTGAAAGCGAAAAAAAAGTCATTCCGTCGTCATGCCTCACCCGTGTCCGGCATGTTCCAAATCGGACGTCGTACGGGTTCGTAGACGGCGTCAAGTTCGAACAAGTTCTACCGGACTTGAAGAGTTTCGATCCGACTCTCAAACACCTGGTCATCATCGACGATCTGATGATGGAAGCCGACGATCCGTAGCTTCGCTGTTTACCAAGAAAAGTCATCACGGTAACATACGCGTCATGTACGTGGTACAGAATCTATTTCACGAGACGAAGTATCACAGAAACATCAGTCTCAATGCCCATTACATCGTGCTGATGAAAAACCCCAGAGATTCGTCGCAGATAAGACGTCTGTCTCAGCAAATGTTTCCAGGAGGAGGTACGCTATTACTCGAAGCATATTCAGCAGCAACGTCTAAACCTCACGGTTATTTACTCGTCGACTTGAAACAAGACATGCCGGAAGAAGTTCGATTACGTTCGTTTGTTTTCCGTTTAAACGTTTGAAAAAGAACCGAAAAAGGTATAAATATACTAGTTTCGGTCAGTTCTCAGAAATCATCGGAATATTTTTCATGTTAGAAAAAAACTAGCTATAAGTAAAAAGGAGAAAATCACTCAAAAGGGTGGATTTCTCACGGCTCTTTTGGCCCCGTTGGCGGCTACGTTCTTACCGGGACTCATTTCTAAAGTGGCTTCGATATTTCAATGAGAATCCGTCACGTGGTCATGTCTGGACGCGACGTGCGCTCTAGACCCAAACCGCCCGTCTCGACGTCCGTGATGTCGCTGAACGCCCTGGACGGAGAAATGAATAGGACGTTAGATAGGCTGGACATGGCGGACAGCCAGAAAGCGACGTTATACGATCAGCAACTTAGGAAATACGTCGATCGCTATAGAGAATTCTTAGATAGAGACAGTACTACGAAGGCCCTGGCGCCTACCGAGGCCCCCGAGCCTCGGGTAGAATCCGCAAACGAAGTCGACCACATAGAAAATGCCATTTTAGAAAGCATTCCGCGCGGAGCTCATTCTAAAACTAAACTGTTGTTGGGAAGATTGAAAGACGTCATTCAATGGAACGACCGCGGCGAATTCGGATACAAAGGAAGCTCCGTGATTCCTGGATCGAATCTGGTGGATTTAGTCGGTAATGCCGCACGTCCGACCTCACTCAAACACGTGGCTCCCAAGGGTCTCGACGAATTCATGGGTGCACTCAAACGCTCGAATGCACCCCAAAGTTGGATAAGCAATAAGACATACACCTCAAGAATGCAAAGACTGTCGTCCGCCACGCCGACTAGGAGCCGCGCTAGAACTCCCGAGCGCACGCCCGAGTTACGTAACATACCCGAAACGTGGAGCGAAGACGAAGACGAAGACGACAGCGGTTTTATCTCCTCGTTCCACACTCCGTCTACAGTGCGAAAACAACGAAGGTGGTCGCCTTATTAGTCAAGCGAGTCACCAAAACATCTATAAATGGGAACTAGCTTTCGTGGTTACTTACAAGAAATGTCGGAATCAGGCAGCGACGCTAGGTGGTCCGTGTTTGGCAAGAGAATACCAAAAGGAGAGATATTGTTTTTCGTTCAAGTCTTCGTAGTGTTCACGGTAGTCGTAAGTTGTATAATCAACTTATCGTTTCCAAACGGACACACGGAGTTGTGGATCACTCTACTGAGCAGCAGTCTAGGTTACGTACTTCCAAATCTGTCCGTCAAACGCAGTCACAGAGATGTTTTATCTGACGCTACCAAGTAACAGTAGCATGGCTCACTATCCGGGAAATACTTTAACCACTTATACGACGCGGCTGTCACAACCCTTAGATCTGAACGGAAATTGGGAGGTGGGATTAGCCGAGATACACTATCCACATCAGTAGATGTATTTTAGGAAGAAAAAACGGTCCATGTAGGTCAATGTAGGTCCATGTAGGTCCAGTGTAGGTCCATGCTAATGTTAAACCAAGGAAGAAACGGTCCAGTCTAGATCCATGCTATAGAATTGGTCCAGTGTAGGTCCATGCTAATGTTAAAGCAAGGGGGAAAAGTCCAGTATAGAGATAATGTTAAAGCAATGGAAGGGGGGAAGGTCCATGCTATAGAATTGGTCCAGTCTAGGTCCATGTAATAAACCGTCCATGTGAAGTCCATACGAGATTGTGTCAAACCAGTGCGCGTCCTACCTTATAACCGCTTAATACGTAGCAAGTTACTC
The DNA here is from genome assembly GCF_002113885.1 of Mizuhopecten yessoensis. NCBI lineage: Eukaryota > Metazoa > Mollusca > Bivalvia > Pectinida > Pectinidae > Mizuhopecten > Mizuhopecten yessoensis. The sequence goes on from NW_018406091.1 coordinate 40,736, forward strand.
TCACAGCCTGGTCAGCTTTGTTACCATATGCGGCATTTTAACTTAAAAAATAACAACGGACAAAATAAAAAGAACTTTCAATACAATATACCATTATCTGCAACAACTGAACGAGTGACACGACCGTCGATATAAAAATCAAGCTATGACAGAAAACGGAACACCTAGTGAAAAGGCGAAGTCATGACACTGTAATCTGACTTAAACGACATGGTGATACGAGCCGACTCCAAAACAATAAATAATACCGTATCATCCAGTGAAAAGACGGAGTCCTGATACCGTCATCGGACCTGAACGACACGGTGACACGAGCCAACCCCAATCAATAAATAATAATGTAAACTTTTCTATAACAAATATATGAGGAAAACACCTAGGTGGTACGACTGCTGATATAAAGATGAACTATGTCAGAAAACGTGACATCCAGTGAAAAGACGAAGCCATGACACTAATGATCTGAACTTAACGACACGATTCCAAACAATTTTATTCCCATCCAATATCAAGTAATGGCACGAAATCTACTTCAAAATTGACCTCTGTATATAGTCGATTGTTGGTGAGAGAGGTCATATCGAAATAGTTTGTATGTGCAGGATGTGTGGGAGGGTCAAGCTAACCAGCAAGGACATGCCTGTGTCATGCTTGATAGTGAAGACATAGTAGATAGATATTTCAAAGAAGCCCTGTCAACCGTCAACCATTTAGAAGTTGAAAACCTGTTGCGTCAATTTACTATTCAATCCTGTATTCCTTCACATATGTTACAACATTTAATGGAAGATAAGTGTTTCCGCTCTGAAGACTATGTGAAACAACATTTCAGTGGGAACATTCTCAAGTTTGTGAAGAAAAAAGACACTGTCAGACTGAGACTCTTGGTTTGATTTGTACACTTAAATCAACCACTAAAATTGCGAATGAAAGAACTTATATCGAGAAATTGGACTCTTTATTTAATTTTGTGTAAGCTTTTTACTTGTATCAACAATCATTTGAAAATGATGTTATAAGACATTTTATAGACGAAGTGAATCTATGGAAAATTCTAAACGACACGAGAAACGATTATATTTCAAATGTGTCTAGAATGGAGAAGTAGGGAACTTTTAAAAAATGCGACGCAGAAAGAAGATTAATGAAATCATTCAATCTATGCACCGGTTAGAAAGTCGCTTCATAAAACCATAACGACTATCATTTGTTATTCATTTATGTGGAGACTTTTAAGACAACAGCTTGAGTATGTATTCGTTTACCCATGTACTGTTATTAAAATGTTAACTGATTGTCTGCCTTGTATTTATTATATAGTATACGTGAACATTTCGTCAGTATGTATATCATTAAATTGTGTGGTAACGAACATGCTTTTTATCATTAGTTTTTTATTTTAACAAATCCAGATGACCGCTGAATGCGACATATGTAGATCAGCTGAGAGATAAAATCTCCAAATGTGTGAGTTCAATCATCACCATAGCCAAAGGCTAGGACTAGTAGATACACCAATGTCTATGAGGCTATACATAGTATGCACAATTAAAAAAAAACTTTTCTCATCAACAATATATACACAACATTCTATTAAACATTAATGAAAACAAGTTCAGCTTATCATAAAGTAATGTTTTTTGGTTTCTTTTTTGTTTTTTAAATATTGACAAAAAGAAGGTTTAGGATTAGTTTTTTTTAATGTGAATTGATAATGTAAAATTTAGTTTTCTTACTTTAAAAAGTTCATATGATACCATAAAAAATATTTAACTTTTTAGAACCAGCTTGTATAACTTCAATATGTGGAAACATTTTTAACATAGCACACATTAGAGTTTATTCAAAGAAGTACAACAAACACTAAGAATAGTAGGTGATGTAAAGATAGCGATGACTTATAATGAACTCGTAAGGTATCATAGGTGTCTAAACACCCTTAACAAAGAGTCGACATTGGGTGTATATATATGGAGACTACACAAATGGCTCAAGGGACTATTAATCGCATAGTCAACGAGCATACCACACAGTAGATTGTTGTCTAGGTATTAAGCAACTCTTTCCATCAAGAAGAATGGACATGATATGTAAGAATGGGAGGAGGGCTTAAACGATATTGAAGGGAAAAGTTATACTTAGAAATGTGTTACCTTCTTTGGTATATATAGCCTTTTAACAATGTTGGGTAATTAAGTTACCTGATCCTATACACAGCAGCCACCATACACCCACAGGTCACTACACAAGTCAATCCCCCACCAATCCAAACAACAAGATTAGTACATTGTATATACATCAAACCTAGGATTTCCATCTCTACCTACAGTACTGATACATTATCAGTTCTTTAGAAAAGTCTACACTTACACCTTCTCAGCCTGTCTGAGACAATTTCTCATTTTCGTCGTACAAGTCCAATCAAATGTTTGGAAAAAAATCTTTTTTGATTTCATATAATATATCGACTTTAAGAATTTCAGTTGACTTTTTTATAGAAAGTAACCTAGAACATTTGTCTGATTCGAAGATGCCTTAAATGATCTAACTCAAATAATAGCTTGCATAAGTCAAGTGGAATAGTTGCCAGTCTTGTACTGTCTTTATTGCAAGAAAAAAGGTCAACACAATATATGTATGGAACTTTATAATCATCAAATAAAAACACAGTATTTGTAAAATAATTGCAATCGAGAAACGATATGGAAACCGGGTTTTTACAGTGTGTGACAGTTTGTTTTAGTATTCATAAAGATTTACAACAACGAAAGTTAAATGTTTAACAGGTATGAGTTAAATTAAAGTATTTTGTTAAAGAAATTGACACAAAAGTATGATAACAGACATTGTATAACATTTTTTTATTCAAAAGTATACAATTTTTAAAATAAAACCTCTAGCAGATGTGAAATAGTTTAAAATACACAACATTGATAAAACAATTTGAATCAGGAAACGTCATGTAAACGGGTTTTTGCATAGTATGTGAGTTTGTATTAGCATTTAAGAAGATATGCAACAACGAAAGGAAAGTCTTTTCAAGTTAAATTATTTACAGGTATGAGTTAAATAAAAGTGTTTTGTTAACGAAATTAACACAAAAGTATTTTGACACACTTTTCATATTATATTTTATGCAAAAGTGTACCTATTTTTAAATAAAACCTCTAACAGATGTGAAAAAGTTTTAAATTCTCAGCATTTGTAGAACCATTTTAATCAGAAAACGTCACGAAAACAGGTTTTTACATAGTATGTGACAGTTTGTTTTAGTATTTATGAAGATTTACAACAACGAAAGTCAAATAAAACCTATGACAGACATAGTAAACAATATTTGTAAAACCATTTTAATCAAGAAACGTTACGAAAACAGGTTTTTACATAATATGTGACAGTTTGTTTGATTATTTATGAAGATTTCCAAGAACAAAACTCATTTCAAGTTACATTAATTTTTTTGTAACAGGTATGAGTTAATAAAATTTATTGGAAACTTATTGGAAACTTAATTGAAATTGTTTAAATACTTTTGTTCCTAAAACATAACTATAATTTTCCGGCTAAATACTTTTGGTTTTACAACATAAAAATGATATATTGGATTTCTGCGAATGTATTTAAACGGAACGAGACTTATGATTTACGATATTTTTCATGACGACTTCAGTCTGACATTTGAAATAAATATTTGTAAATCTACATTTCTGTTTTGAGTTTTTTAATACCAACCCATTGTAGAAATCATGTAATGACCGAATGAAAGCGTATCGTATCGATTGGGTAAGACCCAGCGCTTATCATCGAAGGCACACAGACCCGATTTGTTGACGGTGTACACGTACAGTTGATGTTTATCGCTTCTAATCGATTTCATTTGACACATTTTAATCCTGTTTTCGAATAAACAGTCTCTATACATTTCGTGTCTTAGGTCATGCTTAATGGTCGTCTTTGCTATACCTTTAGCTACCTGTTTTTCTTTCATGTCGTCCTATTGGACTATGAGATTTTCTATTTCAGTTCTATTTCTCACGGCGTACACGTACGAGTACATTTTAGCACGAAGTCCTACGAATTCTGCAATGGGTTCGCTTCCCGTTTCGTCCTTGAAATATCCCGGTATCTTTTTGTTTTTTGTGTCGTGACAACGATGGCCGATCGGATAATTGGACAGATCGAACAGATGTCTGTCCCGATACATGTCGTCATAGACGTCTGGACATTGGACGTGGTACAAAAGACTGTCCGTGTCCGTCATGAGTAGCTTGATTCCATCTCCATATTTCGGTTTTAGATACTTGTAATAAAACTCGTACATGATACACTTGGACAGATCTAGAATGGTTTGTCCTGCATACACTGGTTTGTTTAGTACGAGTTTGACTTTGTCGTTTTGAACGGCCACTAAATCTTCGTTAAAGATAGTAAACTTTTGAAATGAAGGTCTTGCACCGTACTTTTTAAACTTCATTTCCGTGTGAGCCAGCTTGATGTCGACTCTGGAGCGCACGTTCTCCATCGTCTTACCAAATACGGCATTATTCATGAGTTTAAAGAAATCTTTCTCGAACTCGTTTTTACATGCTGCTCTTTTGGACGTGTTGAACTGTATGTACGGGCGTAACCAAGGTTTCTGTTTGAATTCTAGGATTCTGTTGATTTTGGTGACTTTCAGACCCAATCCCACGTACAACTGCAAATTTCTGTAATTGCAGATGTATTTCGTCTTGTGTTCTAATGTTGGAATCAGTTTTTCTGTCGGTACACGCCCTTGTAATTTGTCATCGGTGTGTTTGGGGTTGGGATGTAAAGTTTTCCATAGCTGTTTACTAGTCGGTGACAATTCTTTGTCAGGGATTTTGTTTCGCCCCGATGCGAGAGGGTAATCGGAATGGCTGTCGTGAAGTTCGTCTGGGTATTCCAGATCTACTTCTAGTACGTAACCAAGGTCTCCGTCTTTGGAGACATTGGTTATGTCAAATGTGTGTGGATTCTCCACCCCCTGAAACCCACCCACGGGTAACGGCTCCGACATTGTCTTCCCGTACAAGTTATTACAATCCGTATATATGATTTACGAGAGTGGTTGGGAGAGGTCGTACATTTCTGGAATGTAAGGATTGTTAGCTTGAGCGTATTTGTTTGATATCATACTAACGCCACCTCTCACTCCGTTTTCAAAGAAGAGATACATGTCTGGATCTCTGATGAGTTCTAACCTCACTCCTGTCATTTTCAAGCCATTTTGCACTCCAAGCCAGACCTGGACTGGTATAGAAGTGAGCTGCATCTAGCCCATAATAATCGAGACACATGTGTCTGAAGTTCTCAAAGACATCGGCCAATAGTAACACGTCCGTCTTGAGGTAGAGGTCGTGATACTGACCGAGGTCTCGAATGTTCAGTTTCTCCCACACGGTCTGTGCATGCGCGTAATCGGCATCTGACACGTCTGATCGGCTCAGCGAACTATATAATTTCTCTTTTGAGGGGAGCTTTTGTTCTGAGAATCTATCGGCAGTGTCTACGTATTCGTAGGGATATATCCCTTTTCTTAGTAGCAATTTGGCTTCTGATACGGTAAACTCTCTAGAGAAGTTTTTGAATTTCGTCAAACCCTCTTTGGCTAGATTTTCAGTCAGAGTCTCTAGACTTTGAGACATGAATTGAAACGAATCTATTGATCTAATATCACCAAGACTAAACGAAATGTACTTTTCTGTATTGTTCGGAATACAATTGATATTGCGTTCTTTAAATTTGCCTAGGCTTTCCGTCAGGATGTGAGCATCGAAACCTTTTAAATTGTGAAAAACACAAGGTATGTGAGTGGGATATTTATACTTCAAATTACATTCGTTGTGAGCGGCTCCGCGAAATTTACCGCTCAAATGACAGTGGTCTCGTACCACATTACTTTCGTTTGTAAAATGTTTTCCACAGATGTGGCACCGAGTACTCTCCATAAAAGACTGCTCGTCCTGGAGAGACATGACTAGCGGTTCTGGGTGACCTAAAATATCTTTAATTCGTTTTTCATCCTTTTTGATACATTCCAAAAATGTTTTTCTAACGTCAGCCCCCCTGTAAATGACGGGTGGTTTGGTATATCTATCTTCCATACACACGATTTGGTATCCGAACCCAGAGGGTTCGAATTTTGTATTCTTAGTCGTGCTTGAAAGGTCTGGGTTTGGCTCACAGGAGTCCATTTTCTCTACAAATGTTTCGAAATCAGCATAGATGACGAAGGGTACTTTCATTTGTTTCTTAAAGTCCTTAAACGATAAGAGAGCATCGTCTTCACTGGGGAATTCTACTCTCTGCGTTCTGTGAGTGGAACACAGTTCCACGTGTTTGTTTAACAGAACGTTACTCGTGAAACCTTGCAGGCAATGCTGACAAAAATGTGTCAGATTATGTGCTTTTTTCGTTCTGCTCAAAAACACGTTTAAATTGGGAATCAAACAGTAATGTGTTTTCACACCTTCTTGTAAAAAGAGCAGATTGACGTGATGACGTGACCGTTTCGTCTTCGTTACATAAATGGGATAGATGGTTTTATCCTCGATCCCAAACAGGTTTAGCGATACGTGGTTCTGTGCTTCAAATTTACCGATTTGAGAGATGGAGACGGGATACCTGTCATAACTAGTTCGCATTCGTACTTCTCGTAATGAGACACGCGTTCGGGTAGGGTATTGATGGGATGGAGAGACGACAAAACCGACCATATGAAGCACTTTTCGTCACGATTAAAGATATTGATCAAATGATGTCTGTGAAAAGTGGATGAAGTCGGTATGTAGGAAGAACCATTCAAGGGTGAGTAATTTGCAACATGTATTTCTAATTTGATAATTTTCTTGAGTACCCATGCAGACCCTTTACGAACGAATTCCTCAAACGAAGCAAACATTTTCTGATAAGCTGTATTTAGATCAGACTCATTTGGCATTGATATGTATGCTTTACTCAAGAAATGAGGGATGGTCTGTTCTACATTACCTTCTCTAGTTTCCTTTTCCAACGACATACGAATGTTTAGATACCATTTAACACCATTTAACCTCTCACACAACCGTTTTAAATGTTCCATCACTTCCGTTTTGGAGCTGGCAAAAAAGGTGAGTATGTCACTATTGTCACTGAAATTTGGATATATGCTTCTAACGTTAGCATTTCCTCCTAAACTCACATCATCCGAATCGGTATGTTCTACAGATGGCTGAACACCGGAAGGTCCCGGCAGTGCCGACTGAACACCGGAAGGTCCCGGCAGCGGCGACTGAACACCGGAAGGTCCCGGCAGCGGCGACGGAACACCGGAAGGTCCCGGCAGCGGCGACTGAACACCAGAAAGTCCCGGCAGCGGCGACTGAACACCGGAAGGTTCCGGCAGCGGCGACTGAACAACGGAAGGTCCCGGCAGCGGCGATTGAACACCGGAAGGTCCCGGCAGCGGCGACTGAGCACCGGAAGGTCCTGGCAGCGGTGACTGAGCACCGGAAGGTCCTGGCACCGGTGACTGAGCACCGGAAGGTCCCGGCAGCGGTGACGGGACACCGCAAGGTCCCGGCAGCGGTGACTGAGCACTGGAAGATAATGTTGTTTTAGTTCTAGACTTCTCAGGTAATCGAATATCAGAAGGATTAGTATTAGGGAGATCTCCACCAGTCGATCCGTGACTTTTGTTCACGTGCGTTTTCATAGTATATTTCCTTGTAAAGGACTTACCGCACACGTGACATTTGTATGAACACTGATTTTTGTGCAAATTCATGTGTCTCTTTAAGTTGCTTGGATCGTTAAACACCTTTCCACACACTGTACATGTCGATTGACGATAGTGTCTATTCATGTGCGCCTTTAGTTTCTTTTCGGTAAGACATTGTTTCCCACACACATCACAAGTTGTCACATTTTGTCTATCTTCAAGTACGTTATCTTCACTTCTGGGTTTTTTCGCAGGAGATAAATCTACAGAGTTTAATATTCTTATTAAGTTCCTCACTGTTTGTATTGCATTTTCGTCACCACATGACACCGAATCGAGTAAATCATCAAAATATTGTGCTGCCATGTTTCTGGTCTGCTGTATGTCCTATTTGTTTGAGTTTTATAGCTTGAATGACAACCACTTGCGTTTCATCTGTTTAAGGTTGCTCTCAAATTGAGGAGGCGTGGTCTTCACAGACAGTTTTCCACCTCGCTGACTTTTTGCTTTTCTGCGCATGCCCCGTCTGAGTGATGTGGCACTATCTCTCTGATTGGTTGATTCTGCACTGGACTTTCCCCTGGACTTGTTCATTACGTCAGACGGTGCTGAGGTAACATCATTTTCCGATTTATTAGAGTTAGCACTTGGTGGGGTCGTAGTGTCGTCATTTCCTGATTTATTAGAGTCAACATCTAGAGGGGTGGTTGATGAATCGTCTAATTTCTCGTGTCTGATGATGTCGTCGTATGTTGTCTTTGGTATCAATATCATTGCTCTAGCCATATCAGGTAATTTCTAAAGAATACGGGTAATATTTTACTCACTGCAAGTAGTCTCCGTCTTCTCTGCCGCCTACTAATTCCTCCTACCAACACCTTGCGTATGACCACTTTGTGTTTAGCTATATTCTTTTTATCCTCGTCAGGAATGGAAATGTTATCTGTTGCTACGTTATGAACTATTTCTATAATAAATTTGAGTTGTGGGTCTGTTAGCGTCAACAAAATGCCTTTCTTCTGTTTGTCCGATGCTATCAGCCAGAAGTCGACTAAACTTTTCATTGTTTTTTAGGGAAATACAACACCGTGTCCTCTCCCGGTAAGATCCTGGTTCGAAGTGGCGGCACTTCGGAACGCAGGTCGATGATATTTACGTCTGGAGTCGAAGGTGAGACATCGATTAATAGATAACCGAATCTTTTTGACGTTGCCAACTGATAGGCTTCTCTGGAATAAGCGCTCTGTCTAGGGAATATCTGCCGTCCCAATGTCTCTACTTGTGATTGATCTCTATAGTTTCTAAATAATATGAAATATTGTGTATTCAGACTCGGAGTTCTCATGACTTTTCCTTTCTGAAATACGTTCTGTACTAAAAACATGACTGTAAAGTTTTGATGGTGAGATTTTACGCAAAACATCTTCATCAGATGTGGACTGTCCACTCCCTCTGCCATACAGTCGTTAGTCACCAATAACTTATGACCTTGTATATCTCCCCATTCGCTAAATGGGTCTTCGTTTGGTAAACCTTGATGGAACGTGATTTCTCTCAAGTTTCGCCTTAATACGTCAAACGTGGGCTGCCATGTGTCGTAACAAAGAATGATCTTTTGGGGTATTTCGCTAAACATACCTTCTGCATTCTCCAATATCATTTTGGTCAGAAATGTTTTTCCTGAACCGGATGCACCACATACCATGATTCTACACGGAGATTGAAACTTGATGAGACTCTCTCTGCTATACCACGCCATCGTAGCAAATGAAGACACAAGTACAAATCTTTGGTATTTACATTTTATTTCAGAATATAAATTTTATGTATACAGTCGTTTCTATTTACAATTCGGTACAACATGTCTAATGAGTACACGCATGATAAAAACAGTAAGGAAACGAGTTTTGTATGTATTCGTAAACGTAACTGTCATTTGCTTTGAAATCCTTTCCGACTTGTTTAAGGGTTGATTCCATTGTTTCACCTCTACAACGATTCAACAGGTAATACAAGCAGTATTGACCACACACTCTCGACGTGTTACTCTGCAATCGCCTTTCATTGTAGCTGTTCGCTTCAAAAGAAAAATAACTAGGTAAATGTCCATAACTGTCAAAGAATTCCTTCTCGTCTTTAGATTCACAATAGAATGCCACCCAGTGTCTTCCTGGACTATCGCTATTGTCCGCATTAACGATGTAACCGACTGGAAATGATCGTATCTTACCCGGTACCTCGTCACGATCGTAAACCCCCATGACTCTTTTTCTCATTACAGAATCGCAGTCTATGGCGCAACGCAGCTGTGAAGTATTCATGGTAACACTATATCCCTGGCAGCGTTGATTTCGAAGTAGCCCGGATATTCACTGTAAATGATGCAAGACACAGCCGCAGTAAATGCCGTTCCAAAGATGACCTCTAGTCTAATGTTTCCCTGTTTAAGCAAGGTGAGATATTGATTGGTTTGAAAGGTAGGTTCCAATTCGAAGGTGTAGAGTGCATATCCTTTAGCAATGTCGTCACTTTCTATGTCAGAACCTGCATCGTTGAGCCATTTCCACGTCGATTGTAACATGTTCCTCAGAACGGAAATGGTGGTTTGACCACCGGTCGCACCGTATTTGAGTTTTAAAGGGTTGCCACCCACCGGTATTCCGTCGACGTAGAGTCCTATAGATGTGACGTCATAAGGTTGGAAAAACCAGGGGTTCTGTCCGTAGTCACCGGTGGTAGCGGTGGCGTTTACAAATCCAACTACCACCAGATTTGGTCTCATGCCTTGAAATATATTATCGTATTAAAGTTTGTCGTCCCGGCAGGAATGGTCATCTGCTTGACCATGGTCTGTGTAAACGGGTATTTGGCATTTGTCACTTCTAAAGCTTGACTTTGTGCATAGATGACGGCTGGGTTGACCTTGACTTTGCTCACGCGCAGTCGAACGATACAATTTGATGTTGACGTTGACTTGATTCAATAGATACCTGTCCATCTTGAACAAATCGTGATAGAGCGGGCCGACCAGGTCTACCACCTTCCCACCTTGAAACTTCTGAGCCCTTTCTAGCAACGCTCCGTTTGAACCCGTTCTATGACTGTGTTCATCCATGTCTCCCACGTCGTCCCGAATCCTCATCTGAATAGTCAATTGGGTCGTCTTTGCTTCTTTACCATATTTCAGGAGACTCTGTATGTAGGCCGTGTAAGGGTAATGGCTGGTCGTAGACACGATGGTCTTCCCCTGTAGGGTAACGTCCACTTGCGAAAATAAAGAAGGTAAGAACAAATTGACAGGTCCCACGTCTTCAGTAACAGCTATGACGCTTCCGTCCGCTTTCGTTATTTTTACCTTAGCATATATCAAAGTGTTTCGAAAATCGATCAATTCCAATCCGTTCTGTCCGGAAACGACGAATTCCACAACGGAATCGCTCTTAATCTGTGATATCGGTAACACGTCTTGATAGTAAAGGTTTTCTACGGCTGTCTATGTAGGTGGAAGGTCAAACACGGCTAATTCTGACGGTTGTGCTTCTCTGAAAATTTCTTTGTTTAACGCAGCCATTGCGATATTTATTCCTTTTGTTCTTTTTTACCGATTTTCTGTTCACTTTACTCGCCTTTCGTTTTGTCTTACCTGCTTCCTTTTACTTGCCTTCCGTTTTGCTTTACCTGTTTTTGGTTTCTTCAGGTGTGCCCGTGAAGTGTGTATTCGTCGACGCTTTCTGGTAGACTGACGACGATGTGGAGTTCGTTTCCTTTTCATCTCAGATTTAGCTTGTTCTACGGCTTATTGAGCTGGAGAGACCATGCTTACGTTAACCTCTCGTGCAGGTAAAGATTTTTCTCCCTCTCTATCGGTTTTGTCTATTGGAATCATGAATTCGCTTGAATTCTGTGACAATCCTCCACCGAATTGCTTCACGTTACGTTTCGTATTGCTCACATAGGCATTTTCCTTTCCGCGTGCCACCTCTTGGTAATACTTTATCCATTTTCCCACGTTAGGAACGTACATCTTTGTAACATTCATGATAGAAAAGGGTATTGTTTAAAGTGAAGCGTAATCGTCGCCTGATCTTTTAAGAATGAAACCAGATCACCTTTATCTGTCTTTATGTAAAATTCCGTGTCTCTCACTTCCGACTTTTTCACAGGTACGTAGTATTGAACGTCGAACGATTGCGACCAGTTGGCTACCTTGACGGTTCTGATGGGGTGGAGAAGAGTTTCCTTTTCACCGTCGACGATGCTTTCGTCACACACGTCACTGTGTACGTATAAGTTCTGTCTCGTCTTTGTCCCAGTCGTACTTAACGTTATGTCCATCAACGCCACCTTCCAAGTTCCGTGTAGATTTAGCGGTGTTTGGAAGTGTGTGCCAAATTGGTAAGGTTTGTTTTTTGAAAAGTATTTCTCACTTCCGTCACTGTGGATGACCACGTAATGCGACATCTTAGCCTTTGGTTATGTCACTGATGTCATTCTCTGCTATCCACTGGTTATATTTAGACGGCCACCCTTCAAATTTGACGAACCATTTGATCCGACCTGCTCTCTTACGTTTTTTTAATTTTTCTTCTATATACCATAAGGCATTTTCGTCCTTGTCCACTCTCTGTAGTTCGGACTGATAAAAATTCCCCGTGATCGACTCGGTTAAAAAGTCGATCAATTGGTACTGTGGTATGCCTTGACGTAAGAAACGTTTCTTGACCTTGAAGATTTCTGAAGACCATTGCTGTTGATAGGCTCTCGTAAACATGTAGGCAAACAGAGCGGCTTCGTTTGTTTTGTTTACGTCTTTGGGGGGTATACCGCTTAACGATCTATGAGGTGTGGCGTTGTAATTCTTAACGAAATCTTGCAATTTGTCTGCATATACATAAGTTCTGTACTTTGTGAAATATCTATACATCATGCTCTTTAACGTCCTGATGAAACGCCCGACCATGGCGGCCTCCTTTTTGTTACGACTAGTAAAGTATTTAATGTCATTGTCTTTACAATATTGTCTCATCAGGTTCCCCATAAATTCTTTACCTGCATCGGTATACAAACGTTTTGGGTTTTTTGTGCTATCGATTATCTTTTTAAATGCATCTAACACTTCTTTCGTCGTTTTGGTCTTTGTAGGTTGCACCCATAAGAAACGGCTGAATACGTCTATGACTACAAGGAGGAACCTGATACCGTCATTTTGTTTGGTGATGTTCGATACGTCTGCAAGATCAGCTTGAAATTCTTCGTATGGACCGGAGACTTCCACTCGTGCTCTGTTGAAAGAACGCTTGACTGTTTTTTGTAAACTATAATCGTCCAGACTCTGTATATATCTTCTGATCTTATACAGACCTGGTGAAGTGATTCCACGAGATTTCAGTACTTGGTGAACTTTCGTCGGACTCAGAAATGCGCCTCCGTTATTAAAATTGTAATATACTCAGTCTACAAGACGCTTCTCTTCCTTGGTCAACATATTAAATGAGACAAAACATTTATGTGCAATCTTTTATTACATTATTTACATTATTACATGATTTACAATCATTGTTTCATAGTAAGTTATTTTTTACACTGTTTTGTGGAACCAGTCTTCTACGCGATTCATGGAACGAACCATTTTACGGATGCAGTCTTTCCATTTTTCTGTTTTGAGTTCGTTCATTCTCCATTCGGCATTACACAACCGCGATATGAAGGCGTTTCTGAAGCTTCTTTCTGTGTTAAATCGAACAGTTTCTCTGATAAAGTCTCTAATCACTATGATGTCATCTAACTGAATAAAAGTATCTTTAATACCACATTGTCTTTCACTCATGATTTCACGGACATGGTTTGCATATGTCAGGTGTAATAAGTTCTCCATTTTGACGACTTCTGACGATTTCATTTCACTTTCCATGTTAGCAGCCTGGAGGGTATGGTAAATCAGAATGGTAATCAATACATTCTATAGAAAAGTTTTTATGTTTCCAATATTTCAGTGTTTTCCCACACTTATAACAAGTAACGTAATCGTTGAAGCCTTCGTAAAAAAATCCATCACAAGCTAGCTGATGAGGAGTCTGTCGAATCTTACAATCCCACTGAGCGAACGTCAACATTCGATCGGTACAGCCCGTCATGTGTGGGTGAACTGGGCGGGTGATATCAATGTTCATCTATAAGTAGAATGAGCTATAAGTCAGATGAATAGGTATGTCTGAACTTTACCGATTTTCTTCACGTATTTCTTTATCTTTTCACTATAACTTTGTTTCACGTAGTTCTCGTTCCTCAAACATTCTTCTTGCATCAGGCGTTGTAACGTACCTAAAGGTATACAAGATTGTATGGTGAACTCACGCCAAGTATTTTCCACTTCCGAATGATTAGTATAGGTTAATGCTTCGTCAAAATGTAAGTCTATAACGACAGCATCGGAATACATCAAACATTCATGTTCATGGGGACTAGCTCGACGATTCTCACAACCTAAACATACGAATAGTTCCGTTATTTTTGATTTTACAACGTATGCATAAGAGAGACACAGCAGATTTTTTAATATTCTTCGATAGGCCTTTTCTTCGGTTTTTTCGATGAAATAATTCTGCAAACTTTTAGGAAACAAATCTGTGTTTAATTCCATTACGACATGGTGGTGAGGTGGTCTGGTATTTAAATCATAAACATCATCTGTTGAAATAGGCAGTCTTTTGACCACCTTATGTGTTCCGTTTTGATATCATCGAAATAGTTCCAATTTTTTAAAGTGACTCCACACATGAAACACGAAACACGATCTTCTATTCCCATATAGAAAAACCCATTACTTGCCAGTTGATATGGGGAATGATGGTGATGTTTTGGCCATTTAACAAACGTATCTGCACGGTCGCAACATTTGGTTAAGGATGGGTGACGTGGACGTATGATAGGTAATGAATGACTTACTATACAGCTGTCTTTGATGTTGTCCATGTTATTTTTCTACAAATGCACAGATACACCACAAACTCTCTGATAAAGTCAAAAGTTTCTTTAAAAATTCTCCCGATAGTCTCGTTCTCTTTCCCTCTTCAATCAGACAAATTCTAAGCTCACCTTTAAGTTTTCTGATGACGACTTCCTATATAAGGCTGAGTCGACAAACTACTCTGTTGGATGAAATGTCTGTTATACTGATGTCTTCTTTCTTGATTTGATCGATGTGAGCTTGAGCCATTGAAATGAAGTATGTTGAAAACGCTCCACTTTATACGATTACATACTGGACCTCCCCTGGACTTTTCCCTAACTGGACCTTCCCATTGCTTTAACATTAACATGGACCTACACTTGACCTATGTGGACCTACATGGACCTACATGGACCTACATGGACCGTTTCGCCTATTTTGTCCGTTGTTATTTTTTTTTAAAGTTAAAATGCTGCATATGGTTACAAAGCTGACCAGGCTGTGAGAGTAACTTGCTACGTATTAAGCGGTTATAATGTAGGTCGCGCACTGGTTTGACACAAACTCGTATGGACTTCACATGGACGGTTTATTACATGGACCTAGACTGGACCAATTCTATAGCATGGACCTTCCCCCCTTCCATTGCTTTAACATCATCTCTATACTGGACTTTTCCCCCTTGCTTTAACATTAGCATGGACCTACACTGGACCAATTCTATAGCATGGACCTAGACTGGACCGTCTCCCCCTTGGTTTAACATTAGCATGGACCTACACTGGACCTACATGGACCGTTTGTTCTTCCTAAAATACATCTACTCACATCTGTGGTATAACGTGAAAAGCGGCGAAGCTCAGCTGAAGTTATCACTGGGAGCAGGTAACGAGGCAAGTTCCGGATTGACGATAGACATACCGGGAGGATATTATTCATCGACGAAAAGAGTGCTGAAGTACGTGGATAAAGCTAAGAGAATGATTTTCTCACGGCGATCGGTTTAGCTTTCACGTCCACGAACACGCTCACAAAGTAAGGCTTCACATTACCAAAGGCATGCACGTATACCTCACTCGGGCTTTAAGCGAAATGCTCGGTTTTAGAAAACAAGAATTCGCGGACGGAACGCACACGGCGGAATTCAATGGTGACGTTCGAAGAGGATTTTATCCTCTGTACGCTTACTGTCATCTCGTCGAATCCAGAATGGTCGGAGATACGAGAGCTCCACTACTACGCATCGTTCCGATAGAAGGCACACATGGCGACACGGTCTGTAAAGTATTCGATCCCGTACACTACGTACCTTTACAACAACGTCAATTTCAAGAAGTGGAACTCACGCTGAGAGACGACACGGGCGCACCCGTACCGTTCGAGACCGGCAAAGTAGTGATGACTCTACATTTCAAAAGAAGATCCTTAGACTTTCCCTAAAAATGTTATATATACGATTCGAAACGACAGTAATCAACATATCAAAAACTTTCAAGATGAGACATCCTCCACACAGAAGCGATCCTTACGTGTTCGATCGGCATTATCTCGATCAAGCCGGAAGCGGAAACAACGTTTTCGCCGGAAATCGAATGCAGAGAGGTCACGATCTTGGTTTGATATTCAGCGGTTTATTTAAGGCTGCAGCCCCGTTGTTAAAAAGAGGTGCGAAGGCATTAGGAACACAGGCTTTGAAAACGGGTATGGAAATAGCAGGCGACGTCATAGACGGCAAGAATATCAAAACTACAGCGTTCTCTAGGGCTCGCAACGCCGGAAGTGAATTGAGAAACCGCGCGTTAGACAACGTCAGAGAAGGTCCGCCGGGACGACGTCGAAAATCAAAACGTAACAAAAAGGGAAGAGTCGACTATTTAGATGATTAGGGGCAGAAAAGTGTATAAATAGAAACTATATGTAGCGATTTTCCGTTCGTCCGCGATTAAACTTCTCAAGGCATAAGTCATGTCGTTAGTTCATCCGAATTCGTGCGAGTGCGCGAAATCCGAATTGGATCTGTTTGACGTACCTCCCACTCAGACGAGTGTCGAAGACGGCTACTGGCAACAGATCGGTACGGTGACGTCGGTCAACGACGGAGGTCCATACACGTTTAAGATATCTGGATCCGGAGAAGATTACCTAGACCTGGGGAACACAAACCTATTCGTGAAAGTAAAGTTGGTAAAGAAAGCCGACGGTACCGCCCTAGAGGATGATTCGAACGTAGCTCCGACGAATTTATTCTTACATTCGCTGTTCAATAACGTGAGCGTCAGTCTAAACGAAAGGCTGGTGTCTCCACCCGAAAATGCCTATCCGTACAGAGCGTACATCGAAACCCTGTTAAGTTACGGGCCCGCAGCTAAAGACTCTCAACTGACAGGCGCCATGTGGCACAAAGACACCGCAGGTAAAATGGACACTCAGGGCAACGAAAACTTGGGATACGTCGCGAGGAAAGCGATGACGGCAGGAAGTCGCACCGTCGATTTGATGGGGAAAATCCATGCGGACGTGTTTGCACAAGAACGGTACTTAGTCAACAACGTCGACGTGGAAATAAACATGTCACGCAGTAAGGACGTGTTCTGTCTCAATGCAGCGGACGACACGTTTAAAGCAGTCGTGCAAGATATCTGTCTGTACGCAAGGAAAGTGCGTTTGAATCCGACCGTTCGCCTTGCTCACGCAAGAGCTATGGAAAAAACTCCCGCCAAGTATCCGATACGGAGAATAGAAATGAAAGTGACGTCCGTGCCTCGAGGTAACATGTCTTTACCAAGGACAACCTGTTCATAAAACAGATGCCCAAGAGGATCGTCCTGGGTATGTTCGACACGGACGCGTTTAACGGTACCGCCACCAAAAATCCTTTCAATTTCAAACACCACAAGGTCGATTACGTGTGTCTGAATGTGGACGGTAAACAAATTCCCGCCAAGCCATTACAGTCGGACTTCACGAACGGTCAGTACGTACGTAGCTACATGAATCTCTATACGAGCACAGGTAAAATTTACCACGACGAGGGAAACAACGTGCTCGAGAGGAATTCGGGAAAGGATACACCCTGTTCGGATTCGACCTCACGCCCGACTTGTCGGAGATGGGCACATTTCATCTCATAAAAAGCGGAAACATGAGTCTACACCTTCAATTCAACGAAATTTTAACATCGACGGTCAACGTCATAGTGTATGCAGAGTTTGACAACATCATAGAAATCGACCGTAACAGACAGATTTTATTCGATTACAGCGCATAATGAATACCATTCAAATAGATTCCATCTTGAAAAAAACCTGTCCTCATTTCAAAGGCGTGGCGTGTACGCCAGAAACAGATTGCCGAGACGATTAAACGTGCCGTGTGCACTCGTGTGTAATACAGATCCCGATACACTTGAGGGTAACACTGGATTGCAGTGCGCATAGACGATAAAGGCCACGGAGAATATTACGATCCCTTCGGATTTCCGCCGACTAACAAAGTATTCACTAAGTTCATGGACAGCCAGTGTCGAAGTTAGACGTACAACGACGCTAGAGTACAACACTTCCACTCGATAGTGTGCGGGCAACATTGCATTTTCTACATAGTTCAGAGATGTAAAGGAAAAACGATGTCCGACATAACGTCCTTATTAAAAAAAGACTTTCATGCCAATACGTATTTCGTAGACGACTTCGTTAGATCGCTCGTTTCGTGATGTCTTCGTTTTCCAACAAATCAATGAGATGACGGGAGGGTTGCTTATGAAAATGATAATCAATCAATATATAAAATAAAAAGAAGAAAAAAACAAAAACAAAAACAAAAGAAAACAAAATACAAANAAAAAAAAAAAAAAAAAAAAAAAAAAAAACCCCCCCCCCCCCCCAAAAAAAAAAAAAAAAAAGCGGGCAACAATGAGTCAGTTGGTCACTGATGATACCGCCGACTATGATCGGATAATACGGGGGGAAAAACCCGGGGGACCCGTAGCCATGTTCTTGATTGTCCTGTTTTGTGACTAAAATTGAACCAATCATAAGCCTTGTTATAAAAAATAGCCAATCAAAAGCCTCGTTACAAAACGAAAATTCCGATAATGGTTTGAAGGATTCTATACAAAAAATAAAATAAAAAATAAAAGTGACGACGACGCGCATCGAACGAACCCACGTCTACACGTCACCGTGTACTAAGGCCTAACGTTCTAACCACTGCACTGTGCGGGTTTGAGTTAACAGAGGTAACAAAAAGTTTTGTTGCTCCGATATCGATCGACGATAGTGACGTCACGGTCGTGACGACCGTGACGTCATCTTAAGCTTCCCGTACGATTCTGGTTTCAGACTACACACTCTTCAAGCTTATGCAGGCTATCCGACTTCCACCGCCAACACCTATTAATACAACGGCATCAGACACGTACAGGAAGGAACGACAAAACATATCAAACGACAAGGAGCGCAATACGAAACAGCATCGTCAAAGAATGCATAGACAACGACGTGCAAGCGGCCAATATTCAGTATTCGTTTGTATTCCATCTATGTCCATATGTCAGTCCCTCCATCTATGTCCATATTTCAGTCTTTCCATTTATGTCCATATGTCTGTCCTTCCATCTATGTCCATATGTCAGTCCTTCCATCCATGTCCATATTATGTCAGTCCTTCCATCTATGTCCATATGTCAGTCCTTCCATCCATGTCCATATTATGTCAGTCCTTCCATCTATGTCCATATGTCAGTCCTTCCATCCATGTCCATATTATGTCAGTCCTTCCATCTATGTCCATATGTCAGTCCTTCCATCCATGTCCATATTATGTCAGTCCTTCCATCTATGTCCATATGTCAGTCCTTCCATCCATGTCCATATTATGTCAGTCCTTCCATCTATGTCCATATGGCAGTCCTTCCATCCATGTCCATATTATGTCAGTCCTTCCATCTATGTCCATATGTCAGTCCTTCCATCCATGTCAATATGTCAGTCCCTCCATCTATGTCCATGTCAGTCCTTCCATCTATGTCCATGTCAGTCCCTCCATCTATGTCCATGTCAGTCCTTCCATCTATGTCCATGTCAGTCCCTCCATCTATGTCCATATGTCAGTCCTTCGTATTTCTTTCAGTTCAAACCACGCAACAGCATTACCTGTTAGCATTGATGAGCGAGGAAGATCAACATTATTTTTTATTTGAGAAAAGGCATTCAGATTTATTTAATACGCTTGCTTATTTAAGCAACAACTTGTAAATAAAGAATTATATTATATTGTAAATAAAGAATTATATGTTGTAAAAAAAAAAAACATAGCTTCGTGCATCTGTGGGGGTTTCGAATTATACACAGAGCCCCTCATTTTCACGTCGACATGATTGCAAACAATCTACAGAATGGAAAAATCACAACCGGAAATACCAGAAGAGTCGAGAGAGTGTTTCTACTAATATTTATTGAGTATATGTACAATGAAATGCATTATGCTTCTTTCTTTTTGCTTCTTTTTTTTACCCACAAGGTCCAGTGCTCGTGTGAAGACCCACGGCTGTGCATACCTAAAAACAGAAGGGAAGTATTTAAGATACAAGGGCGATAATCCTGTGATTACCTCAAAATTGGTGACGCCACAATCAAAACACACATGATGATATGTATGAATGTGGGCCGTAGGTTCAGCGGGGTTGCTAAGGACGGCCGCCATCTTGGATCCGTCATCTTGTTGATTGCTTAGGAAATCCGACATCTTGGATTCAAAATGGTTGCTAGCAACCATATTGAAATTTTGAATCCAAGATGGCGGATTCCCTTAGCAACCAACAAAATGGCGAATCCAAGATGGCGGCCGTCCTTAGCAACCCTGCCCCATATCGTCGTCACTTCATCACCTGCTGATCTGTTGAACAAGACATAGCAACTAGTCTCGGCGTTGATTTACCCGATACTACCCAATACAAGTGTCGATTTACCCAATACAACCCAATACAAGTGTCGATTTACCCAATACTATCCAATAAAAGTTAAATTTATATAATACAAGAACAGATGGTGTGCGGACCCGGGTATTTTTTTGGCAAAGTCGTCGTTATTTGGAATTACTTAATTGAATCTATTTCATTTCAAAATATTTCATTGTTAATACAAACAAAGATAAATTCATACAATTATTACAGAGGAAATATAACGGTACATGTATTAACAAAGGGATAGACAACTGCTTAGCATATAGCAATCTTTCCTATAGATACCGATTTCCAATAATTTTAATTTCGTAAATAAATTTAATTTCTGGTTGGTAGACAGGACAATAACGGAAATAATGAAAGAACACATACTCACTCATTCTCATACCGCCATTCGTAATTGGTATATTTTATATCGTTAGAACTTGCATACATGTAAATAAAGATATTACTTATAAATTGAGAATCGTTTAGTATTTTTAAATAGGAACTAGAGTATGAGTATATTTTATTAGTTTCGTTAGACATACCAACCACACCATGTAATAAAGCATGAAGATTTACAAAACCTAATAGATTATACAGAGAGAAGATGTGATGCCTAAAATGCCTACAAAGAGAACACTCGAAGAACACTCGAAGAAAAGGTACGTTGTATTTTCTATATTTTCACCACATGAACAGGAACTCGAGCTATGTTACATTCACGAATGTAAATATTTGTATTCAAGTTTCGTTGTTCTTGTTTTTGTTATACGCCCGTCAAATTTACCGGGAGTATTATGGTATGGGATTGTCCGTCCGTCCGTTGTCTGTCAGGCATACACTTTTGTTTGTCCGGCAATCTCCTCCTACATTTTTGGACTAATCTCTTTGAAACTTGGTATACATCATAATCATGATATGAAGTTGTGTTTCCCTTAACAGAAGTTTGATTCGACATTTTTTCCAAAAGTTATTGCCCTTTGTTTATTTCAGTATTTGATTTTTGTCCGGCAATCTCCTCCTACATTTTTCAACGGATCTCTTTGAAACCTGGTATACATTATAATCATGATATGAAGTTGTGTCTCCCCTAAAATAATTTTGATTCGACGATTTTTGCAAAAGTTATTGCCCTTTGTTCATTTCAGTATTTGATTTTTGTCCGGCAATCTCCTCCTACATTTTTTATAGCATGTCAGCTAACCACTCTTAGAATGATGCAGATCTTATTTCAATGTAAGAAAGTATATAACACTATATTACATTCGACGGGCGTATATTCTTTTTATTCTATTCTTGTTTTCTTTTTAATTTAGTTACCATTTTGATGAGATTTTAATCTTTTATTATTTCCAGGTAATTGAGTGGTTCCAGGTATATAAAATGTATGCTTATTTTTGTCTCAATGACTATTAATTCTATTAAGAACTACAAATAATTTTAAAACGAGAGTTATTTCTTATCAAGATGATTATTTGAAGCCCAAATTTAAAAACGAGGATTCTTTATTATCAAGATGATTATTTTAAGCCCAGTTTTTCTTTTTTCCTAACGTGAAACTATCCGAACATGTTTATGTAATTATCAGTGATTTCATTTGTAAAGCCGATGGAAATCATAAAGTTACACATCTGTATTTGTCTTTTTAAATTTGGTGAAATTCGTATGATTTTAAGACATATTATTGCCTTTTGGAGTTGCAGAAGTCTAAATTAA
Organism: Mizuhopecten yessoensis; assembly: GCF_002113885.1. Lineage (NCBI taxonomy): Eukaryota > Metazoa > Mollusca > Bivalvia > Pectinida > Pectinidae > Mizuhopecten > Mizuhopecten yessoensis. Next base: position 63,068 of record NW_018406091.1, read on the forward strand.
CTTGGACATCAATGTGCTAGAATAACTTATGGATAGTTGTTCTAAGTATTGTTCTCTCAAAATACGATGACACTTGTTCTTTTGTATTTAATTGCATTTTGGAGTCTCATAAGTCATAATTCACTTTGACAACAATGTATATTGAAATAACTTAAAACTGTATGATATAATAAGCTGACAAAGATCTGGTGAAACTTATTCCAAGGTATATAATATTACCTTTTCAAGTGTCATATTCCAAACTTGCATTGACAGGAATGTGTGGTAATAATGTATAATAAGCTATAATAAGCTGACAAATATTGAGCTTTTTAGAAATTGACAACTGTTTTTAATGTATATTTTCTGTCTTTTTAGTGTCTCATAAGTCGATTAAATTTGGCTGGATATTGATCTAATTTTATGTACATTTTACCTGTTTGATATGTAGATCAATATGTGACACTTCAAAATAAAATAATTTATTATTATTATTATTATTATCTGTATACACCTGTTTCATTTAGACAACAGTGTTGTGATTCTGTCAACATGTGATGGGACCGACTAATTAAGCGGCGCGTGACTTGCATGGCTGTGGCCACGTGTGATCTGAACCAGTTTCACACCTGACCATTGATTGACAGGTTTTTTAGTTTAAACATATTTTAATTGACAACTGTTTAAAAGGATTGGGCACAAGTTACATGAACATTATTAACGCCCTTTCCTTATAAGATAAATAATTGTATATACACATCATAAGATGGCTTTCATAGTTTAAATTACGACATTTATCTATTATTGAGAGAGAGAGAGAGAGAGAGAGATTATTACATATTCATTGCAGTTTATATAATGTACATCTCAATATTCAACATATAATGCACACATTCATTCTTACTTTTATTTACAAATTATAGTAGATTTTAAAATTTGTCATGAAAATGGAACCATCCAGCATAGTCAGCTCAGTGATATCCTGGCACTATTCCATACTTTCAGCTATTCAACAGTTCGTCACGTCCCGTCCATCCTTTCTCGAAAATTCGTTTCTACCGCACTGACTGTAACTGAATGGCCCATCACATGCCTATATTACATACATTCAAGCGCACGCACACTTCTTGCATTCACGCTCTCGTGCACTGAAAAGAAAGTTAAACATTACAGAGGATTACTGTGACAATGTTAAAACCTGCAAGTACTCGATACATACTGTTGGACATATATAAATACATTTTTATTTTCGTCACTTGAATAATCTTCATGGCCATACAATAATTTCTCTAAGCTTAGAGGTAAGTATTCATGAAGATTTCTAAACATTTGAAATCTTTGATCAGTATATATACTGCATGTAAAAAATAAATGATGAGCCTTTTCATTAGGATATCCACATGCACAAATAGGAGAGTTGATTAGGTTAACATGAAAGAGATCATCCTTTAAAGGGCTGCATTTATCACGGAGTTTGGTTAGTAAAATATTTAACTTACGGTCACCGGCTAAATTAAAAACAGGCACTTTAAATGTTTCATTTTGTTTTTTGAGGCAGTTTGTGAAGCTCTTAAAAGAATGTGCAGTTTTAATATTAGTGTCAAGCTCGTTCCATAAACTTAAAGTAGAAAGTATGAACGAGTTAAGTGAAGATGGTAAACGGAAATTAGGAATGGAATAGTTCTCAGAGTTTCTCAAATTATAAGGAGTTAAAGTAGCTACTAGTGGCGGGAGAAGGTCAGTTAGGTAAGAGGGAGTCATATTGTTGTGAATTTTGTAGAAAAGTTGAAGTTTGTGGCGGGTGCGACGTTGCGACAAGACTTCCCAACCAGTTTCGAAGTAAAGAGACGCTCTACTAGCAAAAGATGGCAGGCCGGTGACAATACGCGCCGCTTCTAACTGGAGTTTTTCAAGTTTATTTGCATCGACAGTTGTACAACCGTCCCAAACTTCGCAAAAATATTCAAGCAGAGGGAGAATAAAAGTAAGATAAATTCTGTTTAATGTCTTGCGATTTAAAGTATATTTTAACTTGCGGAGAATTCCTATTTGTTTTGTAACAGTTTTACAAATGTTATCAATATGGTGAGTCCATTTACAGTTAGCATCTAGGAAAATGCCTAGATGTTTATGATGTTCAATAAAATCAATATTAACATTTATTAAAAATGAGATTGACATCAAGCTCAGCATTGGTATTTGAAGTTAGTAGTGCTTCAGTTTTACTAGGATTAAATTTAACAAGCCATTTTCTGCCCAGTTATGATTTTTTTCAAGATCTCGGTTAGTAGTAGTTTCAAGTTCAATTGCGGAAGGAGAAGAGACGTATAGGGAAGTATCATCAGCAAAAAGACGGGAAGGGCTGAGAAGGTTATCAGTTATATCGTTGATATACAAGAGAAAAAGAAGCGGACCTAAGACAGAACCCTTGGCTACACCAGCATTAGTTGTTTTAGTATTAGAAGTAACATTGTGGATGAAGACTTGTTGATGGCGATTCTGTACATAATCGGATAGCCAGTCTAAAAGATTTCCATTGATTCCATAGCTTTTTAATTTGTGTACAAGACCTGCATGCCAAAGCCGATCAAAAGCTTTGGAAATGTCCCAAAAAACAAGACAGGTATGATGACGGATTTATGCATACATTATGATAAATTTCAATTAGTTGATGCACTGTAGAGTGANTATAAATAAGTATGCAGAAATTTTGTAATAACTTTTTCAAAAACTTTTCCTACAGTGCTTTATTAAGCTATTGGTCTATAATTACTGGGGCATTGTTTATCACCTTTCTTAAAAATGGGCATGACTAAAGCTTTTTTCCAAGAATCGGGATAAATTCCTTGATCAAGAGACTTTCTGAATATAAGAAATAGCGGAAATGAAACATAAAGAGCCCTGTTTTTAAGCATTTGGTGACTAATTTTATCATATCCAACAGCTTTACCTAATTTTACAGACATAAGGATGTCAACAATATCAGCTTGTGTAAAAAATATATTATCTATACGGCTTTGGGTTCTCATATCAAATTGTGGTAAAGGTACACCTGAGTCGTCTATAGTAGAGATAGACACAAAATAGTCATTTAAAATATTAGCTTTCCGTTCATCATCTACTGCAGTAGAATTAGTAATAGGGTCTTTTGGAGGAGGTATAATGTAAAATACATCTGCACTTTTAGTTAATCTCCGAACCAGTTTCCAAAAATTCTTTTGATTAGATTTTGCATAGTTATCTAAAAGTCCATTAATATCAGCATAAAAATGTTCTCTTGTTCTACGTTTGAGATTGTTGACATGATTTCTATGTTTTTTAAATTTAGATAAATTCTCTACAGAAAAAAACTCTTTTTACTTTTTTATGCAATCTATTTCTAATCCTAATTTCACGACGTAGTTCAGTAGTAAACCACGGTTTATCATTCGGTCTAACAGTAATAACCTTAGTTGGAATACAAAGATGGGCATATTCCAAATACTAATCTGTAAAAATCGAACACATATCGTCGCATGTATAAGCATTTCTAAATACGTATTGCCAATCGGTGTTTTGTAACAGGTTATTAAATTTAGGATAGTCAGCATTTTTATAACACCAAATCATGCGTTTAAATTTGTTAGTTAGAAAAATGTTTAGTTTTATTTCAACGAGAGTAGCCTCATGGTCCGAAATGTCCCTGTCAATTTCAATAACATCGGAAAAACCAACAACGCATGTATCGCTCACGAGCACGGGGTCAAGGAGCGAAGCACGTGTTTGGCCAACCCGAGTTGGTTGGTTTATTACATTAGAAAACAGATACGTGCGGATAATTTCGTTCAGTTTATGACGAGTTTCAACCAGTAGGTCAACGTTTATGTCACCAACTATAATGACATGTGGGTTTTCATCAAGTGAATTTTCAATGGAGTTTTCAAGTTGTTCCCAAAATGGATTTACACAGTCATTTGGTCTATATACTGTTCATAGAAGATACGAGGAGTTATTAAACATAATTTCGACCCAGATGGCCTGATGGCCTCACCTGATGGAAATTCTAAATCAAAACGCCGCTGGGCAGAAATTAGAGGCGAAATATAAACAACGACACCCCCACCCTATAAATATTCACGGTCTTTCCGGAAAGGATTATTATTAAAACCTGGAAGTGCTATTTCTTCGTCAGATATACTGTTGTCTAAGTGGGATTCCGTGATACATACTATGTGAAATTCGTCTGCAATATTTTCAAGGTGAGTTAGCTTATTTCGTAAACTACGTATATTTAAATGGAAAATTGTTAATTCATCGGAAGATACATCAGGCCCAGGGGTTTCATGTATGTGCATGCAAATCAATAATAAAAGATGGAGGATAAGGATGAAATTAGTGTTACTGAAATAGCTATGTATAACATAAAAGAGAATACTGTATTGTGTGGTCTTAAATGTAAGAAGAAGGATTTCAAATAGATTTCTAAATTCATCAAATACGAAATTTAAATTAGTTTTAAATATTGAAGATGAGCTCGAGTTGTTACAGTGTGTACGCATGTAGAAATTGCCGACCGCCACCCTGTGTGCTACTATATCAATTCAATTCAAGTTTATTCCGGGGGCCTTACGACCCATAGACATACATAAATACAATACATAATATTACATACATATGTGGAGAGTGATCTCTCATGACATGCATTCAGAACACAGAAAGTAACATATACATGTCTGTATACGATACACAAACAACATACTAACAGAGACGGGAGGTAACACCTCGGCAATGTTATCTTGATTGCGATTACATAAATGCCAATTATTACTAAGTTTAATGAATATACATTTTACACCATTAGCAATAATACTTGTATTATACACACAGACAGACATACAGACACAGACAGACAGACAGACAGACAGACACACAGACACACACACACACACATACACACACACACACACGCGCGCGCGCGCACACACACACAGAAGTATAAGTAATAATTATTTTTCAGTCCAGTNTACACACAGACAGACATACAGACACAGACAGACAGACAGACAGACACATACACACACACATACACACACACACACGCGCGCCTGCGCGCACACACACACAGAAGTATAAGTAATAATTATTTTTCAGT
>NW_018406091.1:69173-69973 GCF_002113885.1 Mizuhopecten yessoensis
ATTATCTCGCTTCCATACTCGAGTATGCTGTTGACATATGTATCAAACACTGAACATTTTGTACTAATATTGAAATTATTTTTCTTCAATTTACTATTAATTGCAAATAAAGCTTTTCTTCCCTGGTTAGCAATATGATTCTGAGTGACATTGAACTTTCCGTTAAAATTCATCAACATTCCCAAATAATTAAATTCATTAACTATATCGACTTCTTGGTTGTTGTAGATCCATTTTTCAGCATCTCATGTTCCCCCCATTTCGACTGATAACAATCTTGGTTTTGGAGATATTGAGTTTTAACTTCCATTCTAGGTTATATACATATAATGAATCTAAAAGTTTCTGCAATGCTTCTGGTGTCTCCGCAATCAATGCGGTGTCATCGGCATTCATAAGTAAAAACGAGTTTAAGAGACCTATTTCAATAGATGGACAATTTTGAGTGATAAATTTCATTTCGCAATCATTTACATAGAGGCTGTATAGAATCGGTGACAGAATTTCTCCCTGGAACAAACCGATTTTGTTTGGGTAGTACTCTGATAACAAACCATTAAATTGTATACATAATTTTACATTTTTATATAGCGACTGAATAATTTTCAACATTTTCCCTTTGATTCCATGTTTTATGAGTTTAGACCACAAAAAACTTCTTTCAATCAAATCGAATGCTTTTGTGTAATCTATAAAGCAACAGTATAGTCTCTTTTTCGCTTTTAATGTTTTATTAATTAAGGTTTGTAATGCTTAAATGGCATCTACCGTCGAAAAACCAGGTTTGAATCCAAATTGAG
>NW_018406091.1:76691-82182 GCF_002113885.1 Mizuhopecten yessoensis
TCACACTACCTGTAATATAATTTGTGCATCTTTTCGACAGCTGCTACTGATTTCAATCTAAATTCATTCATGTCTAATATGTTTAATTCGTAACTCATATGTCCCCCAATTAAAATATGAATTAATTCGTGATCTGTCAGAGAGGGTATGTACGCACTCAGCAGAATACCAGTATCACTAATGTTTGCGATAGAGCACCACAACTTGTCCTTTAGGTGTTCAGTATAGCTACACTTTAATATGATATGAGTTAATATATCTTGGTAAATAATACCACATCTATGACATAGCTCTTTGGCTTTACCAGTACGAATATTTACTATTAATTTCGTAACATATAATATGGAATCTTTAAACTCCGGGAATTTCATTGCCAGTTTTCATAGTATATGTAATTGCAATATATTATGAACCATTACAAATCTGTTAAAATTACTATCATTTGACATTCGTTCTTTCCAATCATGTTCCTCTTTCAACAACACAGATTTATTCACAATTATTTTCCATTGCCGTTTTAATGGGGGAATACACTCGTTCGAATATACTTGTTCAACATATTATAAAGATTGTACTTTTTAAAAATTCTCAAAATATCAGTTAAAAGTCCAAAATGGACACCAGATCTGTTCAGCATTGATGCGTATAGTCTTCTTAAAAATATACGTGATGACAATGTATTTTTATCTAAATAACACAACCTTCCAAAAAACAATGATTTTCTTATATCTATATAACTTTCTATGGATGTCCATCCAATCAATCCATAGCACATATCAGTACGTGTTCTGTTGCTAAAACCTTGAATTGATTTTAAAATAAATTTTTGCGCTCTTTCCAACAAAAGTAACTCTTTCTTTGATAAAATCCATAGTTCACAACCATATAGTGCTGACGTATATACAACTTGTTTGATAAGTTTTTCGGCAGTAACTGAATTTAACGCACAAGGATGTGCACCACTCTTAATTAAACTCATTGTACCACTTTTTAATTTGCTACAAGCACGTATCGTACGTTCATATGTTTGGAATTTATTATTTAACATAATACCAACGTGAACAATATCTTCCACTTCCGGTATAATATTATCATATAAATAAAAACTAGTAGCACATTTCACTTTTTTTCTTCTTATTAAAATACATAATCTTACTTTTGGTGTTAGAAAACAAAAATCTCCATTTTTTACTACAATCTTCACACATCCGTTGCATATATTCCAAATCAGTATATTTATTGCTAACGAGGCATATATCAACAGCTTGAGTGGGTATATTAACTCTAATGTCGATGATCATTGACCCCCTGCCACTCTGTTCAATATTTTTCAGCAACATATTAATAAAAACTAAATACATTTTCGCAGATAATGCGCTCCCTTGTAAAATACCTCTCTCCATGGGTACCCATCTTGATTGTAATCCATTAAGAATAATGCAACTTTTGACACCAGTTTATATTCCTTTCAGTAATTTCCATACTTTCGAGTTCAAGCCAATTTCATAAAGTTTGTATAGCAGGCCTGCGTGCCGTACCGTATCAAAAGCTTTATTGCTATCTAAAAATCCAACATACACATTATCATCATTTTCTAAGTTATATCTTATACATTCCTGTAAATTAAATGATGTACATAAACTACATAAACCTTTCTGATAGGCTGCTTGTTGCCTACATGGAAATGTATCTGATTCAAGAATTGAACCTATTCTTTCTGATATTAACATTTCAAAAACTTTAAAAAATAACTGGTTATAAAGTGATACCTCTGTAATTATTGGGATCATCTTTTTGGTTTATTGTTCCCTTTATATAACGTAACAATATTTCCTTTCTTCCAATCAGAAGGTATATATTCATTATCTATTACAAGCTTAAATAACCTCGTTAAGTATCTAAATAAATGTTCGTTCCCATTAATAAGATGCTCGTACACTACTCCATCAAATCCTCCTGCTTTTTTGTTATTTAAACTTTTACAAATTTTCTCGACTTCTGTAGCAGTGACTTGATTATTTTAAAAAACGTCGCGCTCGTTGTGTATATTCTTTTCAATATCTGTTACACTTTTTAAAATGTTATCGTAAAACTGTTTGTCGAAAAGTTTACACTGAACATCTTTAAAAAGGTTTTCGAAATGTGTAGCCCAAACTTCCACTATATCATTAGGTTTGCAGAATGTTTTACCGCCATATTTTATTTTAGTCTGTGTATATCTTGACTAAGCTTTCTTGCTCTTAAATAAATCTCATAACAGTTTCTAATCTATTTCTCCTGACTGATCTATTTTTCAAATTGCTCCGACATGTACCGGTTAAAAGCGTGCCGCAGTCGTTTTCTAAAATCAGCTTTGACATCTTTATACACTCTATAACTGTTTACAGTAGGTTCTCTAGGTTTATTTTCACCTATCCATCTTATCCTTTTTTGAAGCATAATTACGTGTACCTCTTTTAACTCCTGATTCCAATAGGGTTTAAGATACCTTTTATACTTTACTTTCGGAAGTGTAAGCTCGGAGGCTTTCAATATACACGAAGTGATATTCTGTTGGAAAAAATCAATGTCACTGTTACTTACACGTACATCATTATCTGGTACTACTAATCGTGATAACATATCATCCAAAGCTATTCTGTAGTTATCAATGAATCCGTTCGATATCGATTTCTTCCAATTGTGTATCTACCGAGTTTCCTCCCTTCTACATACTGTGCGCCACCAGTAGGAATACTAGTCCGAATTATTCTGACGTTTTATCGACTTTTTTCATATCGGTCTGTCGTCGATTAACGACAGACCGATATGAAAAAAGTCGATAAAACGTCAGAATAGTTCGGACTATAGGAATACTAACTTTGCATATCACCGGACTGTGCTCGGATAAATTCAATTCACAGTCATTTAAAACATAACATTTATTCACAAGATCGTATTTACTAGACTCTATCAATATATGATCTATCACAGTATTGAACCCCGTTTGTGGCCAGAATGTATGAATTGGCCCTTCACACACATCTTGCACATTTACGGATAATAAATGTGCTCTATCCAAGAAATTTCGAAAATAAACGGTACGTTCGTCGTCTTTAAAATCATATATAGGTCCTCTGACCTTTACATTCATGTCTCCGAGAAAAAACACATTCCCTTTAACCGAATACGTAAAATATAAACACTCCAAAATATCAACGTACTCAAAAAAAACATCATTGGACTTTGACGCTGCTGGCATATAAACAGCAAAACGTATTCAAACTTATTGAACAATAATTATTCATCATCAGAAGTTAATTGCACACTTGCCAATATTCAGAATTTAAATTTATTAAGCTTTAAACATATATTTGTTGCCAATAAAATTGAACAAGGGGATGGATGGGGCACAAGTTTTTACAATTTATCACAGCCTTCTCCCGTCATACATTTACAATTAAATGTCAACAATGATAATAGGCATAAACATAAAGTAGATATATATAAATATATATTGAATTTAGTACCGGAATGTGACCGGTACAGATGGTACGTGGCTAAACACCTTCCCTTAACCATGGGACAAACCTTTCTGTAAAAAGGAATATTGACGAGACGGATATCCCTTTTCAAATGTTTACATAAAGTGCATATATGCAATGACAAACTACACGCGTATAAAAAAGAGAAACGTTTGTGAATTTATTTATTATATTGTACAACTCAATGTCTTTGGCCAATTATTTTTTCTAGACTATGCATATAAATGTATGTATACTCTCTTTCCCACTTTCACTGTCTCCATACGCTAACACTTAGTTAGTTATATTAGCCATCACACACAATAAACTGTATGGCAAAACCACTACGTGTATATGTACAATATGTGTCAGATATGGAAAGTGTTGAGATACTTGATAATTATATTTTTTCAATACTTTACAGAGATTATAGCATACTTGTAAATGGACCTTTTTTATGTTGAGACAACCTTTCTTTAATCAGTTCCTTTTGTCCGAAACAGAAGCCGTAGTTATCGGCAGCACGCGCCATTTTTACAACGTAATAATATATTTTTCCCCTGTTTTCAATACGTATTCCGATTCTACCTGATGTCGAAAATTAATTCTTTATAGAGAAAAGGTTTGATTTAAACATATTTTATTGCAAATAAATATTTACAAAAGAATTGGACACAAGTTTTACCAACTTATCAAAGTCCTTTTCTTCAAATACATGAATATAAACATATAAACAAGGTATTTTACGCAATATACATTAATTATGTTTTTATATGGAAATGGAAAATAGAGACGAAGAAAAGAAGGAGAGCGAAACAAAGTAAAGGATAGTAACACAGATAGAGTAGATGAAAAATAGAGAGGAAGAAAAGACGGATAGAGTAATGAAGTAAATGATAGTAACACAGGTAGAGTCGGAGAAAAAAAGAGAGTGATAGAGAGAGAAAGATGATCACATTCAGTCAAACCTGTTGCATTTGCTGATATAATTTTGGACAGATTTTGCAATTGAGGTATTTACATTAATGCTGAATTTAGGATCGCCATATAGGAGCAAGTCTAAAGTTAAATCATCACGAACAGGTTGAAGCTCTCTTATTAATAGATTACGATGCTGGGTGTATAAGGGACAGACACAAAGGAAGTGATAAGAGTCTTCACATGGATTACCGCATGCACATTCAGCTGTATTTGATAAATTTGCTCTAAATAGGTCATAGTTAAGGGAGCTCGCACGATTTCTCAAACGGCAATGAAGTATATTTGATTTACGGGAACCCCATACCAGAAAGCATTTATTTTGTGGTTTACCTTTTGATTTTATATTTGATTTAAATGAACTGAGAGAAGCCGAATTCCTTATAGATATATCTAGGTCATTCCACATTTTTGTAGTTGATGGGAAAAAAGAATTGCGCATTGTTTCAAGCCTAAAGTTTGGTTGTCTTAAATGTTGGGAATTTCTTAGGTTATAACGAGAAATATCCCCAATGCTATCTGGTAAGGTGTCACACAAATAATTAGGAGCTGTACCGTTTTTAATTGTAAAGAATAGGGACAATTTTCTGTTTTTCCTTCTATTACTTAGTGGAACCCAGCCAATTTCATTAAATATATGTTCAATTTTTGTGTAAATAGGTAGTCCTGTAACAATTCGTGCAGCATCTATCTGAATATTTTCAAGTTTTGATGAATTTGTCATTCCACAATTGTCCCAGACTTCACATGCATATTCTAATAATGGTCGAATGTACGTTAAATATAGTTTTTCAAGGTTATTTCTACTGAGTAACCATTTCATTTTACGAAGGGTTGCTATATATTTAGCCACTTTTTTGATAAGTTCGTCTACATGTTTATTCCATTTACCGTCGCTACTTAGTATAACTCCAAGGTGTTTGTGGCTATCTGTTAAAAGGATAGAAGTATCGTTAAAAATAAATTGGGGTTGAAAGGGTAGATTTGTATTAGAAACAATCATGATTTCG
>NW_018406091.1:82612-84878 GCF_002113885.1 Mizuhopecten yessoensis
TTTTTCCAACACAGCTTAATAATGATATTGGTCTATAATTCGAAGCATTATGAGCGTCGCCAGACTTAAAGATCGGCATGACGTTTGCTAATTTCCATTTATCGGGATATATACCATTGTTTAAGGAGTGATTAAAAATGAGGGAAAGGGGAATGGCAATTTCATTTGCTACAAGTTTTAACATTCGATGACTGATTCCGTCAGGCCCTGTTGCCTTATTTACATCTAGTATGTTAATAATATCAACTATTTCAGAAGGTATAATATGAATTTCGGACAAAAGAGAGTCTGTTCGTTTTTCTAAAATGGGAATAGGTTTGTTTTGGTCTACTTCGGAATGACTGGATACTGAAGAAAAATAGTTATTAAGAAGTTCACATTTATGGTTATTATCATTCGTGAATTCGTTAGCATTGTCATCAAAAAGTGGTGATATATCAGTAGTTTTGCTTCCTTTCAGTACAAACCTTAACAATTTCCAATATGTTTTGGGGTTAGATTTATTTTTGACTATGATAGAGTCGATATTTTCGTAGAAAAGTTCTTTTGCTCGTTTTATCATATTATTTGTTTTATTTCTTGATTGTTTAAATTTCGTCCTATTAAAATCATTATTATTATTTATAAGTATCTTTTTTAATCGATTTCTATTACGTATTTGTCTTCTGACAATATTATTGATCCAGGGTTTGTCATGTTGTCTAATCTGCACATATTTAGATGGTATGCATATATCTACAGCGTTAAGTATAGTGGTTGTCAGAAAATCACACATGTCATTAACGTCATTAAACATATTAAATTGGTTTACCCATGATATATTTGTGATAAAATGTTTAAGCTTTTCGATGTCTGTTTTGTCATATAGCCATACCTTTCGTTTGAAAACTGTTTGGGTTTGTTTCGGTACTTCAATTATTGTAAAAAAAAGAAGAGAAAAGGTTGTTACATGATCATACATTATAAGTCAACATCATATGAAAATATACGATTTAAAAAAAATATTATGCGATCCTATCAGAGACCTAAAATAAATTTAGGTCTATGATCCCATTTACTAGAAGTAGGTTATTCTTCCTCAGTTATTCATCCTGGTCCGTCATTTTGACATTTTTAATCTAGCTGCGATTACGTAGCTTTCTGACGAAGAGCGATTTTTTTTATATATATTGCGTCGTCGCGCCAGAGGGGCCGGTTATTCATATTAGTACTAATCTAAATCTTGCATGTCAAAAAAAACAACGTATAATTCAGCAATATAATTAAATCATACCAATTTACTGATCCCGGTAATATTATAAATTATGTAAATCTAATAGCGCACGTATCTCATTTGACCCCGACTACCGACAGAGCACAGAACAGAATACGCCGTGGCCATCACAACAGTTATCCCTTGGAGGGCCTCATGGCAAAATCAAACTAACCAGTCACTTATCCCTTCCTTTCGCTTAAACCACTGTATAATTATAGAAACACAAAGTAAACTCTCTCCGATACATGCCCATTAACATATTAAACTAAGTTCATCTGTGTTCAAACTCACACAATGATACTACTTTTATTCATAATATAAACAGCGCTAGCATTCTGTCGATTCATTTCAGGTTAACCGGCAATCCGGAAGAATACATGCGTCGTACTAACTGCTAGGGCAGTTATTTTCTGCTTTGAATACTTCTCACTGGCAATAATGATTCCGTAACGTACCCCTTGCGCTATCTTTTGACCATTTGGCAACTTTTCGCTTCGTAGTTAACACGGTACAACACTTTTCTTTCGCTTATAATTACTTCACACGGCCAGTCATTTTGTTTACAAAGAAATGGTGTGCTATGCGCATGCGCTAGTAGAGGNTCGCATGTCGTGGCTGGTTACAATCCGCTATCGAGAGGAGTGGCGTCAGACAGCTGCGCTGTCTCTCACTGGAACCGGGGCTGAGCAGGACCGGGGCTGGTGAGGACCGTCAAGATAGGATAACTCGTCCGGACTTGGAGCATGATATAACAGTTGGATATCTTATAACTACATTTTATAGTGTATACGGTCGTCATCTGGGACATTCTTATCAGGAAATAGCGTAGATATTTTTCATTTATACATTTATAAACTAAAGGAAGATAATGTTCAGTGTATATGGTCATTTAAATGGTTGTATTAATTGAGGAAATAGAACCACGACTTAAAAGAATGGTTATATGCCGTATAGTTTATAACTTATGCTGTGAGCGTTAACGGTCCTGAGCAGGGACATCCTGATCAGGAA
>NW_018406092.1:0-262 GCF_002113885.1 Mizuhopecten yessoensis
ACCATTGTAATATTAGAAACCACAGTTATTCTCACCTTAGAACCAAGGCCCCTAACACAATGTACTATTGTAATATTAGGAACCACAGGTATTCTCACCTTAGAACCATGGCCCCTAACACAGTGTACAATTGTAATATTAGGAACCACAGGTTTTCTCACCTTAGAACCATGGCTCCTAACACACTGTACTATTGTAATATAAGGAACGGAAGGTGTCTCACCTTAGAACCATGGCTCCTAACACACTGTACTATTGTAAT
>NW_018406092.1:3290-3363 GCF_002113885.1 Mizuhopecten yessoensis
TAAATACAGCATCCGTACCATCCCTCTACGCCATTGCGCCCAATGCAATCCTGAATGTGCTCCGAATGATTCT
>NW_018406092.1:5522-18337 GCF_002113885.1 Mizuhopecten yessoensis
CTTGAAACATTAGGAACCACATGTTTTCTCACCTTAGAACCACGTCCCCTACCACAGTATATAAGTTATATTAAGGACCACAGGTTTTCTCACCTTAGAACCGCGTCCCCTATCACAGTATATAAGGTTATGTTAAGGACCACAGGTTTTCTCACCTTAGAACCATGTACAGCATATATAGTCAGTATAATATACCGGTATATAATTCTTCCATAATGAAAAATCTTCCTTTCTTTGATGACATTGTAAGACAAACTGATGCATACATGTACATAACGTTAACGTTGGAAATAGTTTGGCGACATTTTACCTTTCAATTTCATTTTTGTAAATGAAACCTGGTTTAAGCATTTACATGTTTGTATTAACCTGGTTCTATCTTTATCTTGTGTGTATTAACCTGATTCTATCTTTATCTTGTGTGTATTAACCTGGTTCTATCTTTATCTTGTGTGTATTAACCTGGTTCTATCTTTATCTTGTGTGTATTAACCTGGTTCTATCTTTATCTTGTGTGTATTAACCTGGTTCTATCTTTATCTTGTGTGTATTAACCTGGTTCTATCTTTATCTTGTGTGTATTAACCTGGTTCTATCTTTATCTTGTGTGTATTAACCTGGTTCTATCTTTATCTTGTGTGTATTAACCTGGTTCTATCTTTATCTTGTGTGTATTAACCTGGTTCTTTATCTTGTGTGTATTAACCTGGTTATATCTTTATCTTGTGTGTATTAGCCTGATTCTAATGGTATCACAGTTGTAGCCACACCATTGTCCTTTTCTTCACTCGGTTATCATGGACGAGTACTATTGGGGTAATTAAAATGACATATTGTTTTTAATCTTTATTGAAATAAATTGAAACTTTGCAATTTACATCAGTATGTCAGGAGCCACACAAAAATGGCCTCGAAAGTGCAGGACCACACTATTTACCCATAGAGCCACGGTCGGTCCTGGTCCATTTCTGCACTCGGTTATCATGGATGAGTACTAATGGGGTAATTACAATTACATACTTTTTTTAATCTTTATTGAAACGAAAAACAAACTTTGGAATTAAGCCGAACCTCAAACTAATTGCAAAAGAAACTTTCTATTCACTATCATAAACCATAGTGTGTGGTTAAACACACATACAAATTCGAAAACACAAAAAATGGGAAAGGTTATTTTTTGGGGGTCAAAGGTCACACTAACTATTTGTTATATTCCATACACATAGAACTCCATTGACAATGTGATGAAACAGATACTTTATTGACCCGGTTTTACAATTTATCCAAAGCAATGAATACATTTTTCAATACTTTTGAGAGATATACATAAATGAAAACAAAATAAACAAATAAAACACTTTATCGTGTTTAAAATAGTAATATTTGGGACGAATTGACTTATAATTATGACATTAAATCAGATTTGTTAGATCAGAGTCCTGAATTAACTGAAAGTTCTATATAGTAATTATTGGACACTCGTAAAACGTTTTTAAAACGTGTTAAATATATCTCGAAGTCGAATAGTATCACTAGTTTTCAGACAATATATCGTCTAACTGGTATGGACGAGATGATTTATGCCGATTCCAAGAGATCAAGGTTTCAGGATGACAGTTTCCAAAATGGATCACCAAACCGTCATTTTATGCATTCATTGTAAATTCAGAGAAAGATATATATGCATGTATGGTTGCAGCTGTTCTTTCCAACTAAATTAACACCCGGTGCTCACGTGAGATATTTATAGACACTCTGACATCACCAATTAGCGTTTCCGGTTTTTGCAAATGTCAGTACCAAAAACGGATCACGACTTGAATTTTACAATATCTTACACTTGAAATGAACATTTCTGTCACCATTTTAGCATTTTTAATGGGTTTTGAAATTTCAATGAATATAAGTATTTCTATAGGCTTAATTTATTCCTACATTCCGAAACAGAATGCATAGTCCTCGCACGCGCCATATTTTAACAACGTAACAAAAAAAATCAACTTTGAGTCTGAAATACGTTTTCTGGTGCTATTTGAACTCGAAAACTAACCATTTGTAGACAAAAAATGATGTCCTCATGCATGGAAACTAGCGACAGCCAAAGTGACTATCATGTGTATCTGAACACCTGGTATTCCCAAATGTCCGGTAACCCAGCAAAATGTATTATGATACTTTGATGCAATCTAATGTAAATATGTTCAGATTTTTCACCAGACCTTCATGAATCACTCCGCCGTATACAGCAGTAACCAAATGTTCTCCAGACTTAATCACCTGTGCTTTCGTACTTTGCTTGAAAAAGACACGTGATTGTGACTTCAATAATTCAACATCTCGAAACTACTTTAGCGTTGCAGCTTTACTTATTCCGAACATCCTATAAGTGGTATCACAGCCGCTTATTGCGTGGATAACTGGCAGAACCCCACAAATATCTTGTCCAATAACAGTTTTATATGGCTAGCCAACTTAACATTTATTCAAGGAGCAATGTCGATCCTGTATTTCAAAAAATAGTATATGAGATATCTTATATAATATATAAGATATCTTATATACTATATAAGATATCTTATATAGAAATTAAATGAGATGCTATATCAGATATCTTATATCGTATATAAGATATCTCATTTTATTTTCTATATAAGATATCTTATATAATATATAAGATATCTCATATAGCTATATAAGATATCTCATATAGCTATATAAGATATAAGATATCTTATATAATTAAAGTCTTGTTACTAAATAAGATATCTTATAAAGGAACGAGATTTTAACAAAATGTCGAAAATGAAGTCTCCCCGTCCGGAATATCTCGAGGATCTACGTAGGGACAGTAGGCTTGTTGTAACAACACGTGTTCCTGTCGCTGCCATTATGTCTGAGCCCACTTCAAGAGTGCGGGAAATGGCAGCCTCTGCTTTGGCCGCTATAAGAGAGACAAGGCGAGCTCAATGCAATCCTGAATGTGCTCCGAATGATTCTCGAGGGAAAAATTAGTTTCTGTTTTTTAATGCCACGAAATCTCATTCTATATCAGATATCTTATATAGCAACGAGATTTAAATTACATAAGATATATTATATAATATATGAGATATCTTGTATATTATATGAGATATCTTATATAGAAAAATAAATGAGATATCTTATATCCTATATAGTATATATGATATCTTATATACTTATAGAAGATATCTCATTTAGTTTCTATATGAGATATCTCATATAGTATATAAGATATCTTATATCGTATATAAGATATCTGATATCGTATATAAGATATCTTATATCGCATATAAGATATCTTATATCGTATATAAGATATCTCATATAGAAATTAAATGAGATATCTTATATAATAATATATTATATAAGATATCTCATATACTATATGAGATATCTTATATACGATATAAGATATCTTATATAGTATATAAAATATCTCATATGCTATATAAAATATCTTTTTTTTTTTTTTAAATACAGGATCGACATTGCTCCTTGAATAAATGTTAAGTTGGCTTGCCATAGTTTTAGTTAAAAACCTAGGGGTATACTTTGATAGTTCACTGAACATGGAGAAACAAGTGAACGCTATTGCCAAATCCTGTTACTAACAGATCAGGAACATTGGCTGTATCCGGCAGTTTCTAACTGCAGCTGCATGCAAGATTTTGGTACATTCACTTGTTACCTCTCGGTTGGATTTTGGTAACGCCCTGCTCTGTGGTATATCTGACAAACTAACTAGTCGTCTGCAGAGGGCCCAGAACATTGCAGCACGGCTAGTTATATATAATTACTCGTACTCGAAAGAGAGAGCACATCATACCCGTGCTTTATTCGTTGCACTGGTTACCTGTACGATACAGGTCGCAGTACACAATTCTAGTGTACACATACAAGGCACTGAATGGAACAGCTCCTCAGTACCTACAGGAGCTTGCTACTCTGTATCAGCCGTCACGATCACTGCGGTCGGAGTCAGAATCTGTGTTGTGTGTCCCAAAATCTCGTACTGTGACCCACGGAAACAAATGCTTTGGGAGGGTTTCGGCTACGTTGTGGAATAGCTTACCATCTGCTATTAGAAAGTCAAATACCCTGGCAAAGTTCAAGAGGGACATCAAAACTCACCTCTTCACGTCTGCATTTTAGAATCTTTGCAAAGAAGTCATGTAAATCCCACCCTTTTATTTGTTCAATTATGTGCACATTGCTTGCTTAAATGTATAAAAGTGATTGTAAGCCTTTGTTTTTTGTTTTCACAATTATAACCATTATTATTATCCATATGTTGTAAAGCGCTTTAGAGTAATTTTACAAAGTATATAGGGCGCTATATAAATGTTGTATATTATTATTATTATTAGTCACACCTTGATTTTCCCTCTGGAATCATGATTTGATCTGAAGTACAGCGGCTGAAATTATGTAAATTCTAGATGAAAGAGAA
Organism: Mizuhopecten yessoensis; assembly: GCF_002113885.1. NCBI lineage: Eukaryota > Metazoa > Mollusca > Bivalvia > Pectinida > Pectinidae > Mizuhopecten > Mizuhopecten yessoensis. The sequence goes on from NW_018406092.1 coordinate 9,994, forward strand.
ACAGCACAAGTAAGTCGGTGTCTTTTCATAAAAATACGATTGGCTTTGACAATGTTGAAGATACGGCAGTACGTACAATCAGGACATCTGCGTCAGACATTGCCTTTTTTGTATCAATTCCACTCTCGGACCTCTATTTACTCAACAGGTTGATACATTTTTCTTTATTTGTATTGTTTGCAAAGAACATGTCTTTCGTCGTCCTAAACGGGGTGTTTTCGGAAGAATTACGGTCAAATACAACTGTACAATCGGTGTGGGCGTGCTTGATGAAGTCTATGTATCCCCGATAGATCTGCCCAAATGTCGAGCCATTTTCCACTGTATCCGATGAAGAAGCTAGCACAGATTATTATATACATGACGTATTTACAGTGTTAATCATCTAATAAGATATGGATTCGTTTACTTGAGTATTTGTTAAAAACGCCACAATAGTGGTTTTGTTCAGGGATAAAGTTATACGAGGGAAAATGAACAAAACATAGAAATAAAGTAAGAAATTACAAGATATAAATAAAATATCAATAAGAGACAAGTTATCAACGATTAAATTGCATGAAAATATATAATTATCGAAAACCGAAAAAAATGCAAGTTGTGTTCGCAAATTACAAAATATGCTCTATTTTGACACGTATGGGCTTTCATACGTTTTTTGCTCCAAGCAATCTGATGCATTGGTATTAATATTTTTCCCGTTGACAGTTTTTAAAAGTATAGGTAATTAATTTGCACTAGTAGCCATATCTATTCATCCTTATTGGGTTTTTTATCCAAATTTTGAGGATATTGTCGGTGACAAATAAAGAAATACCACTGATAGCTTGATGTCATGTCAACAGACAAAAAATATATCGTAAAATCATAAATACATCTATTTATGACATAATCACTTATGGATTGTACTATCGAACTAACAGTTCATCGAATACAAGAACTTTTAAACTGATAACTAGATGTATACTAGATGTACGTGTATTTAACAACGATGAAAGCGAAGGAAACATGCGTCGTCTGCAAATTACCTCCCTTTACAGCACTCTCCATATATACGGCGACATTAAAAATACATGATTAATACCATTTACACTTTCATTTGGAAATTTTCTTTTTTTTTCTATTACAGCTATATATCAGACATTCCTTTAAAAAGACCCGAAACTTGGCAAATTTACTCTTAAAATAATTTCAAACAACTGCAATCACATACAACATGAGTGCTTACCATTTATCTGGTTTGACCTGATCTCAGGTATAACCCGGAATTAATCCGTAGTATAACCACGGAATGAGATTATCTAAGTCCGTGGTATAACACATGATATTTCTTATTAAATCAGTTCTTTCAAATATAAGATATCATTATGAAAATAAGCGTGTACTTTTTAACTTATTTGGATATTGAAATACGATTGCTGCTCATTCATCTATCTAAGTTTTCTATACACATTCTATATTAGTCGGTTTAACCGGAAACCGCACGGACGGGGAAGGCTCACCAAAATAAACCAATCCCAGCGTGGCTCTTAGTGTGGCTCTTAGCTGTTTCTGGACTTATGTGGCATAGGCCTACCGGCAACAACAAACATGGCGCCGAGGAAAAGGAATACAACTCAAAACACCAACAACAGCAGCCAAAACCAGTCGAGGAAAAAGGGATCTAAGAGACAAGATGATAAGATCAGGGAGATGAGTGAAACGGAAGGAATTCCGTGGTCTTACCTTGCACTTGTTCTCCTTCTTGGTAAAGCTAGACATTTTATATAGAATATGGGTTCAGTTGGTAATTAAGTTACAGTTAGTTTGATTAAGACCTACACCGATGTGTTTTACTTGCGTCTAACACCAGACATTGGACATTTATTGCAATATTGCGAAAGATCCCAGAACAATGTTTAGCAATCGCAAACGTCGTCTCGGTACCTTATCTCATATGATCTGAACATACCAGAATTCAAGATGGATCACAGATTTCTTATCACATCGCACACAAACAGTAGTACAAAAGGGAAAACAATCAGACAAAATTCTTGTCACATCATGCCTAACTAAGTACAGTGTTTAGGCCCCATCCTATTCCTCATATAGATCAACGACCTTCTCGAATACACAAACAAAGCACCCTTAACCTCTTCGCAGATGACACAAAAATAGGAACTCGATCATATATAAAACATTAAGGTTCAACAAGCCCCTAAAAGATGTAATAGTCACCCTAAATTTCAACCCCCTGGCAAGTCATATTCAAATACCCTTATCAAAAATCGGAATATATATATGTCATTTAAATATATTGAAATTGTACATGAGCTATTAAAAAGGTAAATAACTATGTTAACAAAGTCAAAATTCTGCATTAAGGCTGAAGTAATGATAAAAACTGTTCACCAGATTTTCCCGCTTGACCTAGGTATATAAATAAACTTTAAATTATGGGTCATTTCTCAGCACTCGGTTGGATCGCAAAAGACATGACGATTGACATGTTATAAATCCAGTGAGCTATTTTTATGAAGACATCAGCCTTAATGCCTTATTTTTGACCACGTTAACTTGGCTATGTATTTTTTTGTATAGTCAGTGTACAAATTCAATATATACAAATAACATATATAAGTTCCGATTTTTAATTGAGGTCTTTGAGCATGACTTATCAGGGGGTTGAAATTTTAGGTGACTACAGCATCATTTAGGGGACTTGTTGAACCTTAAACAACAGAAAAGATACAATCAAATTGCAACAGAACATTGATGCAGCAAGAAAATTCGAGTAAGACTGGCTCATGCAATTTCTGACAAATGCAACATTTCTTCAATATCAAACAAATGCACGTAATTCAAAAGTACTAACAAACTCCACCCCCGGATATTACTACAAGCAAACTCCAGTAAATACCTAGGACTAACACTTCAAAGCAATCTTAAATGAGACACTCACATCAACAATTACCTCCAACACAAAAAAAGTCACTAGGATTCCTAAAATGCACACTACAAACACATTCACAACATATAAAAGAACATGCATACAAACTTTGACACAGCAATGTTATGAGAACCACACAACACGCACCAAATCAACCAGATAGAGAAAATATAACACACCATCACACAATGGAACCTCCTAGCCTACTGGTAGCAGCAGTAGTACACATCACTAAAGGTAAGACCCATGTCCCCTACCTGGTCCTTGAAGTCCTAGCCTACCGGTAGCAGCAGTAGTACACATCACTAAAGGTAAGACCCATGTCCCCTACCTGGTCCTTGAAGTCCTAGCCTACCGGTAGCAGCAGTAGTACACATCACTAAAGGTAAGCCCCATGTCCCCTACCTGGTCCTTGAAGTCCTAGCCTACCGGTAGCAGCAGTAGTACACATCACTAAAGGTAAGGCCCATGTCCCCTACCTGGTCCTTGAAGTCCTAGCTCCTGCACCATAATAACATATACAGTTTGTTATCCTCCTTGATATTAACCACTATTAAACTAAATAACTGTGAACATCTTCTAGCCATGCAGTCTTCCTTACAATCACAGGCATAATTGTCAAGTTGAAGATCCCTTTTATCAATAGGAAGATAGACAGTCTATCATAACCCAACATGTCACGCCGGACCATAAAGGCATTAAACAAATAATGACCGAGACCGAGGCCTCTATGTCCAGGAACTAAACAAACAATATCCAAAGACCATACAAACACAACACCTACTCTACATCCAAAGACCATACAAACACAACACCTACTCTACGTCCAAAGACCATACAAACACAACATCTACTCTATGTCCAAAGACCATACAAACACAACACCTATTCTAAGTCCAAAGACCATACAAACACAACATCTATTCTACGTCCAAAGCCCATACAAACACAACATCTACTCTATGTCCAAAGACCATACAAACACAACACCTACTCTACGTCCAAAGACCATACCAACACAACACCTTCTCTACGTCAAAAGACCATACAAACACAACACCTACTCTACGTCCAATGACCATACAAACACAACACCTTATCTAAGTCCAAAGACCATACAAACAAAACATCTATTCTACGTCCAAAGATTATACAAAAACAACATCTATTCTACTTCCAAAGACCATACAAACACAACACCTACTCTAAGTCCAAAGACCATACAAACACAACATCTATTCTACGCCCAAAGACCATACAAACACAACATCTACTCTACGTCCAAAGACCATACAAACACAACATCTATTCTACGTCTAAAGACCATACAAACACAACACCTACTCTACGTCCAATGACCATACAACCGCAACATCTATTCTACGTCCAATGACCATACAAACACAACACCTACTCTACGTCCAATGACCATACAACCGCAACATCTATTCTACGTCCAATGACCATACAAACACAACACCTTATCTAAGTCCAAAGGCCATACAAACATCTATTCTACGTCCAAAGACTATACAAACACAACATCTACTCTACGTCCAAAGACCATACAAACACAACATCTATTCTACGTCCAATTACCATACAAACACAACACCTACTCTACGTCCAATGACCATACAAACACAACACCTTATCTAAGTCCAAAGACCATACAAACAAAACATCTATTCTACGTCCAAAGATTATACAAAAACAACATCTATTCTACTTCCAAAGACCATACAAACACAACACCTACTCTACGTCCAAAGCCCATACAAACACAACACCTACTCTACGTCCAAAGCCCATACAAACACAACACCTACTCTACGTCCAAAGCCCATACAAACACAACACCTACTCTACGTCCAAAGACCAGACCAGCACATCTATTTTACGTCCAAAGACTATACAAACACAACATCTATTCTACGTCTAAAGACCATACAAACACAACACCTACTCTACGTCCAATGACCATACAACCGCAACATCTATTCTACGTCCAATGACCATACAAACACAACACCTACTCTACGTCCAATGACCATACAAACACAACATCTATTCTACGTCCAATTACCATACAAACACAACACCTACTCTACGTCCAATGACCATACAAACACAACACCTACTCTACGTCCAAAGACCATTCCAACACAACTCCTTCTCTACGTCAAAAGACCATACAAACACAACACCTACTCTACGTCCAAAGACCAGACCAACACATCTATTTTACGTCCAAAGACTATACAAACACAACATCTATTCTACGCCCAAAGACCATACAAACACAACATCTACTCTACGTCCAAAGACCATACAAACACAACATCTATTCTACGTCCAAAGATTATACAAAAACAACATCTATTCTACTTCCAAAGACCATACAAACACAACACCTACTCTACGTCCAAAGACCAGACCAGCACATCTATTTTACGTCCAAAGACTATACAAACACAACATCTATTGTACGTCCAAAGACCATACAAACACAACATCTATTCTACGTCCCAAGACTATACAAACACAACATCTATTCTACGTCTAAAGACCATACAAACACAACACCTACTCTACCTCCAAAGACCAGACCAACACATCTATTCTACGTCCAAAGACTATACAAATACAACATCTATTGTACGCCCAATGACCATACAAACACAACACCTTATCTAAGTCCAAAGACCATACAAACAAAACATCTATTCTACGTCCAAAGATTATACAAAAACAACATCTATTCTACTTCCAAATACCATACAAACACAACACCTACTCTACGTCCAAAGACCATACCAACACAACACCTACTCTAAGTCCAAAGACCATACAAACACAACATCTATTCTACGTCAAAAGACTATACAAACACAACATCAACTCTACGTCCAAAGGCCATACAAACAGAACACCTACTCTAAGTCCAAAGACCATACAAACACAACATCTACTCTACGTCCAAAGACTATACAAACACAACACCTACTCTACGTCCAAAGACCATACAAACACAACGCCTACTCTACGTCCAAAGACCATACAAACCCAACACCTACTCTACGTCCAGAGACCATACCAACACAACACCTACTCTACGTCCAAAGACCATACAAAAACAACACCTACTCTACGTCCAAAGACCATACAAACACAACATCTACTCTACGTCCAAAGACTATACAAACACAACACCTACTCTACGTCCAAAGACCAGACCAGCACATCTATTTTACGTCCAAAGACTATACAAACACAACATCTATTGTACGTCCAAAGACCATACAAACACAACATCTATTCTACGTCAAAAGACTATACAAACACAACATCAACTCTACGTCCAAAGGCCATACAAACAGAACACCTACTCTAAGTCCAAAGACCATACAAACACAACATCTACTCTACGTCCAAAGACCATACAAACACAACATCTATTCTACGTCCAAAGACTATACAAACACAACATCAACTCTACGTCCAAAGACCATACAAACAGAACACCTACTCTAAGTCCAAAGACCATACAAACACAACATCTATTCTACGTCCAAAGACTATACAAACACAACATCTATTCTACGTCTAAAGACCATACAAACACAACACCTACTCTACGTCCAAAGACCAGACCAACACATCTATTCTACGTCCAAAGACTATACAAACACAACATCTACTCTACGCCCAAAGACCATACAAACACAACACCTACTCTACGTCCAAAGACCATACAAACACAACACCTACTCTACCTCCAAAGACCAGACCAACACATCTATTCTACGTCCAAAGACTATACAAACACAACATCTATTCTACCTCCAGAGACCATACCAACACAACACCTACTCTACGTCCAGAGACCATACAAACACAACGCCTACTCTACGTCCAAAGACCACACAAACACAACACCTACTCTACGTCCAAAGACCATACAAACACAACACCTACTCTAAGTCAAAAGACTAAACAAACACAACATCTATTCTACCTCCAGAGACCATACAAACACAACACCTACTCTACGTCCAAAGACCATACAAAGACAACATCTATTCTACACAACACCTACTCTACTCTACGTCCAAAGCCCATACAAACACAACATCTATTCTACGTCCAATGACCATACAAACACAACACCTTATCTAAGTCCAAAGGCCATACAGACAACATCTATTCTACGTCCCAAGGCCATACAAAGATTTAAGCTGATTTAAACAAGCTTGATGGACCAATTGTTATTGACAGTGATCATGATTACCTTTTATATTTACAGCTGCAGTCATTGGAGTTGCCCACAGGTAAACAGAATTACATAAGTTTAATGCATGCAAATGTATATAAACAATTCAAACCATTATCAAGTTATTACTGGGTTTGAGAAAAAAGTGATTTTGTAATGACAATATTAGTTGAAAGTATAATGGAACTTAGATAATAAGCTGAAAAGACAGCTGTACAAAGTATTATCATAATATATACTCTATACCATCTTCGATATCCAGGGGTTACGCTCACTTTCGCTCTCTACACCCCTGGAATATGTCATAGCAAAACCGAAGGCTCGGTGTGCACCACCTTGTTGATCATGATGAGACAAAAAGACTAGTTTGATCCTTTGATGTACATCAAAAGAATCTCGCGGTCACGTAAAGGTAAAAATTGACAGGATTTGAAGTCGGCCATCTCTCCTTTGTAATCTTCAAGACAGGTGTCAGCCTAGCGATTGGTCAGTGCTTTTTTTACCTTAGACTAATAAAACGGCTATCTTCGTGCCTTCAATTTTGCTATGACATATTCCAGGGGTGCAGAGAGTGAAAGTGAGCGTAACCCCTGGATATCGAGGATGTCTCTATACGAGGATGTCTCTATACACACCCGTTGATGTTGGGGATAAATAGTGGTGAGCAGGATTTACAAAAGGTGGATCATTAATATATTCAGGTTGGGATATCTTTTTTTCTGTGTTAAATTTTTATCGTTATCCAATATATATATATCTCCATTTTTGTTTGCAGAAATCATATAGCTGGCATGTTTGAGAGGGATCGCCATTTTTCACATCTGTCTACTCTAGAGAGAGAGCTTGCTTTTCGTACAGAAATGGTAAGTAAGGTATTTCATATAGTCATTAAACAAACAACAGTATTTCTGAATAATCTATAAACATGCCATATTCACTGTTATCAGTGTTATTCCCTTTTTGGATAATTATTGAAATAATATAAGCACTCCCTTTCCACAGCACTCTCCATTCTGACCCTCTCTGGTAAACAAAATGTAGTACAGTACTACCTGGTATATATATATCATATCTGGCAATGCAAGACTGTTTCCTTTTGTTTTGTGTCTGGTAGTTATGTACCCTTTATAGCAATTGTCACT
>NW_018406092.1:25470-28830 GCF_002113885.1 Mizuhopecten yessoensis
GTATCTTAATTAGTGCCCCAATTAATTCAGCCAATTTTCAACCAGTCTGAGTGCAAAATACACTGAATACAATATAAGAAAAAGGTTACATGAACCATTTTTTTTCATTTTCAATTGATGTTTATAGATATATTTTATATCACTGATTTATTTGTGTTACATATATATATCAGATCTACTTTCAATAATTGGCTTTCCTTTTTGGTTCTTTGGGTTATGATGAGTACGTATTGAAATTTACTAGCAAGACCTTAACACTACCAGCCAAACCATTGTAAACCATTTAAAACAAAAAGATAAATGTGTTACAGTCAAACCTGTCTATAGTGACACCTGTTAAGCAACAACCTGTCTATAACAATAATTATGATGTCTCGGGCATTCTTTTGCTATGCAGTGACATTGTGTTGCAATCACCTAGTCAATGTGACCAGCAACCAGTCCTTTTGGAGCCAGAATCAACCATTGGGACAGCTATTCCATACTGAAAATTGAAAACAAATGTTCGTTTTTTAATTAGTAGACTATCACTAACCTCTTTTATGCAAATGACAGAATTTTGTGCAAATTTTCTGTGTGTCTCAATAAAACACTGATACATTGCTGGTTCGGGCTGAGAACTTTTACTACCAGTAGTTTTGATGAAATTTTCACTAGTCCTAGTTTATTAGGATATTTCTTGTCCTTGTAAGAAGTCTTGTCCTTGTAAGAATTTATCATTAAACATGATTTGTGTTTTCTTCCAGGGGCTGTATTACTCCTACTACAAGACAATGATAGAGACTAACACGTTTAACAACGGGCTGAATAAGATTATGTACGACAATATCACCGAGTACCCCCTCACGATCAACACTCTGAAACGATTCAACTTGTACCCAGAGGTACTTATTTTCTAGAGCCCCGCATCTGCCCTATTGTAATCATAGTGACTCTCTGTCCATCTATCTGTCCACTCTTTCATTTGCAAAAATTATCATAGAATCTAAAATACTGATCTTTTTAAAATATTGACATGATGATATACCGTGATTTGAAAATCTGCATAAAGGTTTTATAAGTTCCTAATATATAAGGTCAAGATCACGTACTAAAGTAGACCATTGGAGGGTACAGCATACTGAGGTAAGTATACGCATCCATCAATGTTTGTGTAATAGTTTATTGTTAATTTTTCAAAATATGAAGTGATCATTGGCCCTTCAGCTTGGTGACTATCAGGAAGATATCCATGGCGGGGCTCTTGCTGACCTGTCAGTTTTCTAGTTTCTCGTCATTAACAGCCAAAATGACATATTTACATCCTCAAGTCAGTGACGGTAACTTCAGCTTTCTCTTGACTACAGGCAGCATTGGCAGTGGGATACCGGGCTTATGAAAGTTTCTGGGCTTACCTGAAAAAACCTACTAAGCAGTGCTGGACTGTTAACCGAGGAGAGGGCAAAACTCCCGTACAGAGCTGTGAAGGTACTCTTATTTGTTACTTGTTAGGTTAGAAAAGAAAATGTAAACTTTATTTATTTTACAACAATTAAATTATTGCAACTTATATTAATCACTCTTGCTTGCCCGTGTATTGGCGGGCAAGGGGTCTTAATGTGAGAGGAAACCGGAGTACCCGAAGAAAACCCACGTGGTTGGGCAGGTGACCCCATATATCTTTTCACGTCTGATCAGGGAATTGAACCCTGGTCGCCTTGGCACGGGCAAGTTGGAATTGATAATGGTATACCTACTGATGTACACTAAAAAGTATCAAGTTAGAAAGGTGAGGACAGTACATACAGAGCCCAGTGGAGTAATATAAAAGTAAATCAGGAGGAAATGTACATGTGTTGCAAGTTTTATTATTTGTTGGTCCAGGTCTAGGAGAACCATTGTATGTTTTATTATTTGTTGGTCCAGGTTTAGGAGAACCATTGTATGTTTTATTTTTTGTTGGTCCAGGTCTAGGAGAGCCATTGTATGTTTTATTATTTGTTGGTCCAGGTCTAGGAGAACCATTGTATTTTTTATTATTTGTTGGTCCAGGCCTAGGAGAACCATTGTATGTTTTATTTTTTGTTGGTCCAGGTCTAGGAGACCCATTGTATGTTTTATTATTTGTTGGTCCAGGTCTAGGAGAACCATCCTATTTCTACATAGAAAATGTCTTTTTCCTCAATGGAGTAATGATGAGTGTCTTCTTCCTCTTTGGTACATACCTGAGGTGAGTACAGCATACTGAGGTTCTTACACTGGTAGTAACTAAGGGCAATTACTATGGGGACTTCATACTATGGTTGCGAGTAATGATGAGTGTCTTCTTCCTCTTTGGTACTTACCTGAGGTGAGTACAGCATACTGAGGTTCTTTCACTGGTAGTAACTCCTCTTTGGTACATACCTGAGGTGAGTACAGCATACTGAGGTTCTTACACTGGTAGTAACTCCTCTTTGGTACATACTGAGGTGAGTACAGCATACTGAGGTGAGTACAGCATACTGAGGTTAACGTTCTTACACTGTTAGTAACTAAGGGCGATTACTATGGGGACTTGGTTTTGTATATAAACTGATCTATATGAGAAATGTTATATAACTGAGGAGTACTAACTGAACACTCAAACATTACCTTGACAAGTAACAAAATGAAATAGGGACTGATTGTTGAATAAACATTGGGGTATATTTTTACAGTGGCTGTGTCGGTGATATTTTGGGAGAATGTTGACCAATTCTTCACTATTTTGGTTTGTTCTTGCAGTGGCAGTGTTTTTGGTGGAATTTTGACCGTTGCAAGCTTTTTCTACAATCATGGTGAGGTACGCTATCACTGATATTTGTTGTATTTAAATCACCTGATCCAGCTTAACATCTTAACATGTTAACAGAAATAAGTTATATCACTTTGGCTGGGTAAAATTCATACAAAAATGCTAAATATAAACTCTACCATATTAGCTATTACAATAACACTTTTCATTGTTTAATACACATGCACATTGGGCATCAAACATGTATGTCCAGAGCTCTTCCAAAAGCCACACTTGTATTGCAAATGTGAACAAGAGAATGTGTGTGAAAATTGAATCGTTTCCAAGTCAGTCATTGTTAAACTGGCAGAATAGGACCATTGGCTGCAGCGCCTGCAAATTATGCATTAGCTGTGTGTAGCTTAATGTTCGAAATTAAACTTTGGGCATCATATAACAATAAGCTGCATCACAAAAGCATTTATAGTTACTGTGGTAGTCACAAACGCATTTATAGTTACTGTGTTAGACACAAAAGCACTTATAGTTATTGCGGTAGACACAAAACCACTTATAGTTATTGTGGTAGACACAATAACACTTATAGTTACTGTGGTAGACACAAA
>NW_018406092.1:34877-35091 GCF_002113885.1 Mizuhopecten yessoensis
CATGTTAGACACAATAGCACTTATAGTTACTGTGGTAGACACAAATCCACTTATAGTTACTGTGGTAGACACAAACACACTTATAGTTACTGTGTTAGACACAATAGCACTTATAGTTACTGTGGTAGACACAATAGCACTTATAGTTACTGTGGTAGACACAAACGCACTTATAGTTACTGTGGTAGACACAAACGCACTTATAGTTACTGTG
>NW_018406092.1:35151-44553 GCF_002113885.1 Mizuhopecten yessoensis
CACTTATAGTTACTGTGGTAGACACAAAACCACTTATAGTTACTGTGGTAGACACAAAAGCACATCATGTTATATTTGTGAGGGAAATTAGACATAACCAACATATGTGTGTATATATGGAAGAAACAGGGCCAAGGGATTGGAAAATATATGGATAATATGTAACTCCGTCCAAAACAGCCTTAGTGATTATTTTTTTTACATTTTCTTTTACCCTGTATAGTATATATAAATATGTTCATCGTTTCTTAATTATTATCACTGGAAAACAATGGTCTGAAAACACATGTTTAGCTATATGACATATTCTATAATATTGATTATAAACAAATTGGTCATTACGTCCAAGTCTGTTTACCATGAAAATAGCTTGAATGATTGAAGGATCACAATTTGTTTTACATAGAATTCTTTGGGTTTATTTAATATGTTTATTGCTGAATAGCACCACATTATAGCTATACTTTGCTGATTTTTTTTTACAATTAGTTCATAAAGGAACAAAATATTTAGTTTTGCAATTCCAAAGAATTTTGAAAACAAACACCAATCAGTGTATTTTTGTAACTCGTAGTGCACCAGATCTATGTGGACTCCACCCCTGAGGGAGAGCTTCGCCTACCCAGTCTTTGTGGTCCAGATGTTACTTGTCACACACGTCATCAAGTAAGGCTTGGTATAGGTTACTAGTCACACACGTCATCAAGTAAGGCTTGGTATAGGTTGATCAATCAGGCAAAGTGTCAGGTTTTTACTTATACATGTATTAAGTCAACAATTTTGCACCAATATGGATTTAACCCTTTGCCACATGTAAGCGCAAATGGAAGTGCTGCAACATTGTTCACAGTAAACTTTTTACATTTTCTTCATTGATGCACAGCGCTGTTTTGTGTAGGCTTGTTTGTGGCAAAGGGTTAATGAACTTATAACGGACAATTTCAAAAACTCCAAAGCATCATAAGAACAATTTTTTCAAAACGAAAATTGCTATCATGATAAAATGGCATTCCGATACTCTTTGTTGTTGACAGAGAACACTTTTAACATAATCGCTAACACCAACACTGTCATCGATGACAGCTAGAGAACACTTTAACATAATGGCTAACACCAACACTGTCATTGATGACAGCTAGAGAACACTGTAACATAATCGTTAACACCAACACTGTCATTGATGACAGCTAGAGAACACTTTAACATAATCATTAACACCAACACTGTCATCGATGACAGCTAGAGAACACTTTAACATTATCGCATTAGAATCATCCTAGTCAATCACTTAGCCAACATGGTGTCCACTCTAAACACCAAAAGATGATGTTTTGAAAGTCACTTCAAAATTGATGAAACATTTACAGACCATTGCTTTAATAGATTCATGCATGACCATCCATTGACGGTCAGTTGTCAGAATGTCTGATGTGTAAGTGTTCTATGGTTTAACTTTGTTATCAGACATTCAGCTTGACATTTATGTAACAAATTTTACTGGTTTCAGAATGCGTATTCCCAGTTACAAATTTAGTGGTCTCATTGCCCTCATCACTGTGAGCTTCATGTTGGCATGGCAGGTGGGTGTAATTAACTTTATGTATTCATTCGTTTAGAAATATTTTCAAAGATACATTTTACAATTTAGGTTGGTGTGACTCACATACTTCTATGATTACTTTTTTACCATATCAATATAATAGAAGAATCTATTGATGACTTCCCAGATTAGTACTAAAGAAGCAGATGGAAACAGGAGCAGTAAGATCATAATGTATTTGAAATGAACATGTTGAAGAAAAATAAATCTTTTTGCAAAAAGTTGAAAAAAAATGTCAACTTTGTCAACTTGAGAAATTTTTGAAAAATATTCAAAAGAAAAAATGGCATCTGATAATTGATGCTTGATAGGATTATGCAAGTATGAAGTGGATAATTCAGTACTTGAACATTAGAGTTTACGGGAAAACACATTGCACATTTCCGGAGAACCATAAGATTATACTGATAAATAACAGGTGTCTCTGGATATAAAATGGTTTGCAACATCGTTATTGTGATGGTTGACCTACATACAGGAAATATATCATACACTGTGTTCTTCCGGAGGAGTTTGCTGTTCAACTATTTGCCAAGTCTGATACTTTGTAGTGAATCTGTGTAGCTTAACCTTTCTTATGATTTCTCAGTTTGATAGAATAAAATGAATGTGTTAAACTTGTGTCTAAGAATATTGTTTTAAATGATCTTTTCAACAGTTTGCCCAGTTTGCACTCCTTACTCAGACACTTGCTGTGTTTGCTACCTACGCCCTTGGTTACATTGGATCACACAAGGTCAAGGTCATCATGATGGGTCAGCTGGTGAGTACTCGGGATGATTTTAGTTTATTTGAAAACTGTTGACCAAATGTTGTAGACAGCACTATTCAAAGGTACTTTAAATGCAAAGAGGATGTGGGGCAGTTTTTGTCTTGCCGCCATGAAGTAGCGGAAGTGAGACTAAGTTAACGTTGTTGCTTTTCCGGCAAGGGCGGTGATGTCAACGTTAAGTTTTTGCGGTTAACTTAGTATAAGTGCTAGACCAACCAAACTTGAACCATAGATGCATCTAAGGAAGTACATCTCAACCCATGCATCAAATGCTGGATGCGGCCTACCTTTTATGGTCCATTGACTTTGTCAGCATCTCCATTAACATAAAGTTTTTGCGTTTAAGTTAGTTTCTCTGATATGTGCATTGATGGTCAAAGCAGGGCACAGGCAAGACATCTTAATCTGAATGGCTTGTGAAGTGTATTGTATTACCAGGATGTTGTTACATTTATAGACTTTGTTTTCCAATTCAATTTTTTCAGACTGGGTTACTGGTCAGCTTTGATGCCTTATTTGGGAATGAGATTCTTCTAACATCATTTTTTTTCAGACTGGGTTACTGGTCAGCTTTGCTGCCTTATTTGGGAATGAGATGCTTCTAACGTCATTTTTTGCATCCTGTCTTGTGACTGTTATGGTGAGTTATGCTTATTAGGATAACACGGCAGAACTTATCCTTATCTTGAGACATGAATTAATCATCTATAAGCTAGATTCTGTTGTGTTCCTTGCTCTGTTGGAATTAATGGATGAGCTATTAACTAGGGGTCTGTATACTACATGTATTGACAATGGCAATCATATGATTGCACCAGATTTTCAACTTGTAAGGGACGTTGTGTCTCCAATCCCTCGAGGTAATATGATAGTGAAAACAAAAACACGCCTTTGTGACAAACAATATTAATATATGACAGATATGTGACACAGCTGTCAAGTCACCCATTATGTGTTCTGTTGTCATTTTTAGATCATCGTCATCTTAGAGCCTTATCTGGAGAAGCTGAACTACAGAATATTAATACTGGTAAGTTCAGTTCTGTTTTTCAATTTTTAAGATTTTTATTTACACTCAGCCACACTATGTGTGGAACAAGAAGTCCATTGTATATTATACATAACAAACATGTTTTACATGTACAGGTACTGTATACCAACATGTACAGGTACTGTATACCAACATGTACAGGTACTGTATACCAACATGTACAGGTACTGTATACCAACATGTACAGGTACTGTATACCAACATGTACAGGTACTGTATACCAACATGTACAGGTACTGTATACCAACATGTACAGGTACTGTATACCAACATGTACAGGTACTGTATACCAACATGTACAGGTACTGTATACCAACATGTACAGGTACTGTATACCAACATGTACAGGTACTGTATACCAACATGTACAGGTACTGTATACCAACATGTACAGGTACTGTATACCAACATGTACAGGTACTGTATACCAACATGTACAGGTACTGTATACCAACATGTACAGGTACTGTATACCAACATGTACAGGTACTGTATACCAACATGTACAGGTACTGTATACCAACATGTACAGGTACTGTATACCAACATGTACAGGTACTGTATACCAACATGTACAGGTACTGTATACCAACATGTACAGGTACTGTATACCAACATGTACAGGTACTGTATACCAACATGTACAGGTACTGTATACCAACATGTACAGGTACTGTATACCAACATGTACAGGTACTGTATACCAACATGTACAGGTACTGTATACCAACATGTACAGGTACTGTATACCAACATGTACAGGTACTGTATACCAACATGTACAGGTACTGTATACCAACATGTACAGGTACTGTATACCAACATGTACAGGTACTGTATACCAACATGTACAGGTACTGTATACCAACATGTACAGGTACTGTATACCAACATGTACAGGTACTGTATACCAACATGTACAGGTACTGTATACCAACATGTACAGGTACTGTATACCAACATGTACAGGTACTGTATACCAACATGTACAGGTACTGTATACCAACATGTACAGGTACTGTATACCAACATGTACAGGTACTGTATACCAACATGTACAGGTACTGTATACCAACATGTACAGGTACTGTATACCAACATGTACAGGTACTGTATACCAACATGTACAGGTACTGTATACCAACATGTACAGGTACTGTATACCAACATGTACAGGTACTGTATACCAACATGTACAGGTACTGTATACCAACATGTACAGGTACTGTATACCAACATGTACAGGTACTGTATACCAACATGTACAGGTACTGTATACCAACATGTACAGGTACTGTATACCAACATGTACAGGTACTGTATACCAACATGTACAGGTACTGTATACCAACATGTACAGGTACTGTATACCAACATGTACAGGTACTGTATACCAACATGTACAGGTACTGTATACCAACATGTACAGGTACTGTATACCAACATGTACAGGTACTGTATACCAACATGTACAGGTACTGTATACCAACATGTACAGGTACTGTATACCAACATGTACAGGTACTGTATATCAACATGTACAGGGGCTGTATACCAACATGTACAGGTACTGTATACCAACATGTACAGGGGCTGTATACCAACATGTACAGGTACCGTATACCAACATGTACAGGGACTGTATACCAACATGTACAGGAACTGTATACCAACATGTACAGGGACTGTATACCAACATGTACAGGAACTGTATACCAACATGTACAGGGACTGTATACCAACATGTACAGTTACTGTATACCAACATGTACAGGTACTGTATACCAACATGTACAGGGACTGTATACCAACATGTACAGGGACTGTATACCAACATGTACATTACTTATGATTGCTGTGATGGTATCTAATTATTAAAAGTCAATGAAATGCATACCTGGGTACCATTCATAGAAATATTAGCGGGTTTTACACCTTTTTAAAAATTTTAACAAAACTTTCTTAAGCAAAGCAATATTACAAATTTAGAACATTCCTTTCATTTTTAAGGTAGTTGGAATTAAATGGTACGTGTAACTAATATATTTGAAAACTTTAAGAATCTTTAAAAAAGGTATTTAAACCTTGTTGTTTTAGTGTCAAAGTTATCTGTTTTCCTTCTACAGGCCACACAAGGTGTCCTGCTGATTCTGGGTACAGTTGGACTGAAGGTAGCCCTGTCTACACTTTTACGTGTGGCAGATGATGTAAGTGGACATTATAATACATTCAGGCACTACACACTAGAACATGTTATTAATTGGCATTCTAACATTTGTTTTTGCATATTTAGAATAGAAACATATCATTCCTTATCAGCGATAAAACTGGTTCAGTCTTATCAAAACCCACCCAATGCTTTTAAGCAAAGCCCTGTTTCTACCCAGAGCAGCATGACAATGCTTGCATATAGCATAATAGACAAATAGTATATCACTGAATTTTACCCCTGATGATAAAAACACAGAATAATCTACATAATTGCTTTGAAAACTATCTACCTTATACTTGTGTATCACATTTGATTTTTATTGTTTCCAGGCACACATAGGAGAGATATTCAGGAGCAAGTTCTCAGATTTCAAAAATTTCCACACAATGTTGTACACTTGTGCAAAGGAGTTTAACTTCATGGAGAAGGAGGTAATTAGGATACACACATCCAGAGAGATTTTGTTGTATACATTGTAAAAAATATTGATGTCTAAATACTTGCATAAATGCTAGCTTCAGCTGGATTTCCTCATGTACAATATAACAAGGAATCTTACCTGGGTGTCTTAATGTCCACCATCCTCGATGCTCCAGGGGTTTCACTCTCTTGGGCCCTCTGCACCCCTCGAATATGTCATAGCAAAATTTAAAGCATGCAGCTAGCTATTTGATTGGTCTCGGGTAAAAAAAATACCTGACCAATCGCTAGGGTGATACCTGTCATTTGAAAATTACAGAGGAGGATACACGACTTCAAAGCTAGTCAATTTTATCTTAGCGATCCACAGATTATTTTTATGCACATCAAATGATCAAAGTAGTCTTCTTGTCTCATCCACAAGGTGGTACACTCTGAGCTTTCGATTTATTTTGCTATGACGTATTCCAGCGATGCAGAGAGCAAAAGTGAACGTATCTCCTAGAGTATTAAGGGTGTCTTAATGTAGGAGATAAGCGCTGTATCTTAACTCTGATGCCGTAATGGATAGCACAATTAATGTGTAAAGATTGGATGTCATACAGTTTTGTTTTTTGCACATGGAAAATCATGAATGAGCACTATGTTGAAATATATGTTTGAGATGATTAAGTCTATAGTGTTAATAGTTCCAGGGATAGAGTCAATGCTGTTTCTCTTATTTAGGTTTGGTCGGTTCCATCTATCCCTTGCTTGGATACCATCCGGTATGCAGAGAGATTGAAGAATAGGGAAAACTAAGTGTAGAAGTCAATCGCAACAAGTTGTTGTGATAGATTTCTATACTTTGAAGGAAACTGTTTTAGTCAGTCAAACATAGAAGTCATGGTCAGAATTTGTTTGAGATGTATTCCATAAAAAATCGTTCTGAGTGTAGGCATTACAAATTGGAGGCCTTGCTACTGTTTTAATTATCTTTTATTTTTATTTTTTTAGACACCTGAGAAAGTACTGAAGACGTTGCTGGCTCCTTCTGTTGCTGTAGCTGTGGTGGCTGTCATGTTCCAGGTAACACTTCCTATACACTAAAAGAGATTTGAGTGTTCATTTTACCTCAAAACATCCACCATCAGTAACTGCACCTTAAGTGATCTTATCTGTCCATGGTAGGTGAACTTTGTGGGAAAGGTGACCTATATAGTCAACACTTCTGGTGTAGGTTGTGAGGTCAGATTGTAATACCACAGATATCACAAGATTTGATATCTGGTTCTGAGTGTTGTGCTTGGTTAAAGGTCAATGGTGCTATATATTTCACTTGATTTTTTTTTTTTAATATTCAGATTAAATTGCTGATGTATACCGTAGCTAGTATACCGTACGACGGGAAATGTTTGCTACAGTCAAGTTTCTGCCTTTTTTACCCTCTGTTATGAGGGCAAATCTATAATTAAAGCAAATATAAAGGGCAAGCAGAACGTTGAGCAGAACTTAGCGTAGGGCGAAAATTGATTTCATGGGTGAAAGGCAAAAGTTTGACAAGGAAAGCATTTCCTGGTATACAGTATACATAGCTAAATCCATGATATTTAATATTTTGAAGGTCATACGTTCAACATCATGGTAAACTATATTGTGTGACCTTTGACCTTTGTTGTTAATTGCACAATTTGGGTCACAATATCCTACTGCTCTATTTATTTATGTTACCAAAGCAGTTATAAAGTGAAATGCTGTGCTGGGTGCCCACGGTATGGTGTTTCAGTGAGATAGCACTATACAGTTGGCATCCGATCCGCACTATTACAAGGAGGCAAATACACCAACATACCTTGTCTCCAGCATACATACACACTTGCACGCTTACACAACACACATGGAGGCACGTCCTTAAATAACCTTAGATGTAGTGATGGGCAATCGGTATAGAATCATAATCGATAATCGGTTTGTAATCCGAAGTAGTAAACCGATCGATGATCGATTGAATAATCGGTTCATAATTTTAGTGGACTGAATACCAAAATAAAGTGACAACACTACCATAACGTCAATAGACAGATTTGTTAACTATACAATATGTTTTGTTCTTTTATAATGAATGGATTTCAAGCAATTTTTGTGCATTTCAATGCATTTTTTACGTTGAAAACATTAACACTTTGATTTTAATGAAGAACCGATTATATTGATAATGAAATTTGTAATCAATAACTGGAATCGGAAAGGTCAAACCGATCGATTTTCGATTATAATCGATCATCAGCCCATTACTACTTCAGTGTAGATGTTAATAGGATGTTAAACAAAATAAAACCAAACCAAAGTTGTGTTTGTTGATAACTTCAGTTACTGGAAAGGGAGTATAAAATGTGGAACGCTGATACAAAGAAGCAGGCTGATTCAGATGATCCTGAGGACAATGAAAGGTCTGCAACAAGTTTGATTGGAGTAGAATAGTGAAATACTGTATAGGGATTTGATTTTGTGGGGTCAGATTCTTCAACAAATTTGTAGGGAAAACAATGTTACTTAAAGTCATGTCGCAATCAGAAAGCCAAAGATTTTAAATGCTTTTATATTTTGCATATGTTAGAAAGTCAAAAGTTTGTGAAATATGCACGGATAAGGTTTATTTAGAGAGAGGAGATCTCCAATTTGCAGCTGATATGTTTTAGTTCATTGTTGAGGAAGTATGTATGAGAAAGCAAAAGCATAGAATTTGTGTGTTTCTTGTTTCACTGTTAATAGTAAATGTCAACGGTGCCAAATATTTCCTGGTGTTCAGTAATTGAAATATGAAAATACTTAAACCAATCAAAATCAAAATTTCAAAGTTATCAGATTATAAGTGAAGTGTCTAAACAGTCATTGATAAAAGGAACACTATATATATCACTATACATATCACTATATATATCACTATACATATCACTATATATATCACTTTACATAAGTATTATGTGTAAATGAAGTGCTTTGTGAACCATTACATAGGTTACATTCAGATTTACTATAACAGAGATATTTATTATTTTCAGTCAGCACAGAGGCAAGCCACATGCAGAGGTAGGTTTTTGTTCTCTATCACATCATCTCTAATATTCTTGCTGTTTTCTTGTTCTTATATTTACATTTTACTTAAGGATGTAAATATCTCTAAATGACTGTTTCAACACATAAAATCTCCTTGTTGCTCACACATTATTTAATCTCATTTGCAAAAAAAAAGGTAATTTAGAAATTTGGATAGATATATGTTGTTTATTATAAGTATGAAATTCATTTGAATGAAAAATTATCTTCAAGGAATCTTCAGATTTGTTTCATTCATTTTTTAACCCCCC
>NW_018406092.1:44983-49316 GCF_002113885.1 Mizuhopecten yessoensis
CCCCCCCCTCCCCAACAAAAAAAAGTTTAGTTGTAATATGTTCACAACATAATTCAGAATAGATTACTATCTCTAGTTTCTCTTATCTGGATTTAATTATTTCTTATTAAACATTGGGATGACATAAGTGGTTTTCACCTTTTGTAAGATGTATCTTGTTACATAGCAATCATTTAAGTTTGGAGAGGAAATCGAAAAATCTGGGTCAGAGATTTGGTATTTAGAATTTGTAAAACAACTTTACCAAATCAGGAGTTGATTAGATGAAAAGTTTGTGCAAGAAAGATTCTGAACTTAATGATTCTTTGAAATCCTACAAAGCTTTAAAATGTTTTTTTTGGCCATAAAATATTTGATCCAGTATTTACTTCATTCAGGGGGTTAATATATTGGCAAATTATTTAACCTATGGGAGACACCATCTGCTATACTCCAGGGGTTACGCTCACTTCTGCTCTCTGCACCTTTGGAATATGTTGTGATTAATCACTAAGGCTGACACCTGACTTCAAAGCTAGTTATATATTCCCGTCACACATGTTGAATAAGGTTTCTGAATAAAATATTTCATTCTTATTGACAGAAATCTTGGATATATAAATTAATTGATATGCAAACACTGAGCTGCTGGGAGGTAACATCATGTCACACTGTCATGTTAATGTCACTTCACTGACTTTTGGTAAAGCCTTGCTGATTAGAACTTCATGTGGGCATTGCTTACACTTCCAGTGGGTGTGGCTTCTAATTTTAGTGGGCGTGGCACTTTTAGTGGACTTGACTTAAACTTGATGTGAACTTGACTTATAGCTAATTTCCTTTCCATAGTAGTCTGAACAAAATAAATGCCAACACTGGAATTTGAGAATTTGATAATAAAGAAAATGTTTATTTATTGTCTACAAATGTATACCCAAATCTGAGTATTATAACAGACATGGTTTCTGGAGCAATACCTAATCCTGTAATTTACCTTGTAGCTGGTGTACCACCTGTATCATGTAATTTATCTTGTAGCTGGTTTACCACCTGTATCATGTAATTTACCTTGTAGCTGGTGTACCACCTGTATCTACTCCAACAATGTTAGAGGTTTTACACGGCGAAAAACTTTTGACAGGCGCCGCGTAACCTCTAACTGCCCATAGCTGATTTTCCCGATGCTGACTATCACATTTTCAAAGTTCGGATTCAGAAAGAGTATATCGTGTTTACATACATTTAAATGGTCAAAATAGTCCAATAAATATTCCTTTCCATAAATCCATGATTTTATGAGAAAAATTCATGTCAAAGACATAAATAATGAGTTTTTCCTCATTCGAAGCGAAGCAGACAGCATTTGCCATGATTTTTCCGGTTAATACAAAAATGGATTACATGGAATGTTTTACAAGCGGAATACAAACAAACTCCGTATCATTTCGTTCCGTTTGAAATCCCCGCTGATATTTTGTATTAATCCAGAAGCCATGTTTTAAATGTAGGTCAGAGATGTGCTACAACGACATGGACATGTATTTTGAGTGTTCTATTCCGTAATATACTATATATTTGTGTCTGTGACATTTATATGAGATCTATATTACATAAACCGTGAGTGGACATCGTTGTCATGAGCTGTTAACCACTTCTGTGAGTTTTTCAAGTCGATTTTGTTCCGCCCGGTATTCGGGCGGAAACTGCATCATAGAATTCGTGCTTCGGAAATGAGAGGTCTCAGTCGGCAAAATCATATCCGATTGAAAAAAGGCCGACCAGCGGCCTCTCATGTTATGGGAGTACACCTGTATCATGTAATTTACCTTGAAGCTGGTGTACCACCTCTATCATGTAATTTATCTTGTAGCTGGTGTACCACCTGTATCATGTAATTTATCTTGTAGCTGGTGTTCCATCTGTTTCATGTAATTTACCTTGTAGCTGGTGTACCACCTGTATCATGTAATTTATCTTGTAGCTGGTTTACCACCTGTATCATGTAATTTACCTTGTAGCTGGTGTACCACCTGTTCCAGCTGCTGGCCTTCACTGCTATGGCTGTCCTCATCATGCGCCTCAAGCTGTTCTGGACGCCTCATATGTGCCTCATGACGTCACTGCTAGCCTCTCGTCAGGTATCTCATTGTACATCATATTGACAAATATTTTGTAAAGATAAGAACTATGAACATGAAGAATTTGCATGTGAGGGTAATTTTACCTTCTTTACCAGCCCATCTGAAGTGTTTTTGTGGTTTCCCACCCATCAGATGTACCTAACAATGGTTTTTAGTCCCTCACCAGAACTTTAGGTTTGTACTCCGTCTGTCCCTCCGTCAATCCTTCTGTCCTTTCATTCTTCCGTTCTTCCATCCTTCTGTCCTTCCTTCCAAGAAGATTGCCCGGTACATGTCTTCTATACTATTTCACCTGGAGTAACCAGATTTGTTGTACAAGGACATCTTGGGATGATGGAGTACAGAGTGCAAGAATTAGGTCACAGTGACCTATGACTTGACCTTTGACCTTAAGTTTTGAAAATGTTTGTCTGGGGCATATCTTCTATACTATTTCTCCTGGAGTAACCAGATTTGTTGTGCAGGGACATCTCTGGATGGTGGAGTGCTGGAAGTTTGTATCGGGATACTTTCCTAACAGTAGGGTCATCCTGACATAAATGTACTGTTTGTTAAATATAGAAATCATTATCAGTGGGTGACTATGGATTGCCTTGCAATAACAACAGGTTCAAGGTCAGGCTAACAGCTGCTTGAAAAAAATAGGGGGTTATACTTCCAAAAATACATTGGTTTATCATTATGACCTTCCAGTGTTCATTTTGGTACTGATTGGTATTTGATGGATAACATGGAATACATTACCAGGATCCTGAAAATCCAAGATGGCCACCTGTCAAGGTTACCCAATGTCACTTTTGATTGAGTATTGCTTTTGTCGTGTTATGTAGTACTGTTTTTATCAAAATTTTTTGGTACTTGGTGGATGGTCTACATATACAATATTACATGTTATTTGGATCCCATAATCCAGGTTGGCCTCTGTGGCTTCTAATTGGCTGAGACCTAGCCTTTTAGGCAGACATTTCTGTTCTGTTGGTCCGATAAAGTTCTTACTTTGGGGTAAATGATACTTGTAAGATTTTATATGTATGTAATGCTTTAAGAACCATGCTTGGAATACCAAGATGATCAGTGTGACTTTCACTTGGTGATAATGAGGGACATATATGGTCTGGCACACAATGAATTACCCATGGCTGACCTGTCAAGGTTTTAGTTTTTCTGGACATGAATCGTAACGTTCTAAACCAGAAATACCTTTAATTTGGAAGAGAGCATAGAATCCTAAATACCATTAATCGAAAAGTGAATTAATTTTGTAATAGAACCCCTCACATCATAGATGTTCTATAGTTATACAGGAGAGAAAACGTACTAGATCGTGTCTAATATTACAGTTGTTTAGCTGGATTGGTAGCAGAGAAAGGCAGTTGGCGATTGTATTTCTTGTCTTGGCCGGCATGAGTGTCCAGGGAATCCAAAACCTACAGCATCAGTGGAGCATTATGGGAGAGTACAGTAACTATCCCTTAGAGGAGCTGGTGGAGTGGGTTCAGACCAAGACACCAAAACGTAAGTAGCAACAAGGATTTCGTCAACTAGCTAATTAAATATTTTAAAATCTATGACCAGCAAGCGACAGTCGTTTTCCACTGACTGGTGTGAAGGACAGCGTGAAAAGCTTACCTGGAGTAGAGTGTTGATCACCTCGGACAATGTAGAGTGTTGATCACCTCGGACAATGTAGAGTGTTGATCACCTCGGACAATGTAGAGTTAGCTGGACCTATTGTCTAGGTGTCGCACACGGCCAACTTACTTCAGTTTTTACCTTATGAAAATCCATTCACATCAGAATTTATTTTTTATAGTAAGCAAGGTCCCACCTTTGACCGTATTATAAAAATAGGTACATGGGGTAAATATTCATATTCAGCTTCTCTCATATCGTTGAGGGTCTAGCCGTAGTCGTTGAATATTCCATTTCTCATGCAGCTTCTCCTGGGTCGCTCGCAGAGTCTAGTAGCTTCTCTGGAATCGTCCAGGGTCTAGTTGCTTCTCTGTATCTTTGGAGTCTTGCTCGATCATTTGCTAGCTACTCTGGGACACCTCAGAGTCCAGATTCTTTAAATTTTAAATATCCTATTAGTAAGTTTAATCGTTTTGGTATAGAGTGAGTAGCCCCTGATACGCCAAACTTGTAGCTTGTATGTATTATAACTGTAGTAATAAACAGGTTAAACTGTTCTTGCGTGTTTAGTTGTATATAAA
>NW_018406092.1:51760-56306 GCF_002113885.1 Mizuhopecten yessoensis
AATGCACAACAATCTCCTTCAATGATTCAGAAAACTATGCTGTGGGGGCTCCAAATCCCTAACAGGGCATTCCCTCAGGCAGACGCTGATTGGTCAATCAGCAGCATCCCTCTACTCTCATTAACATACATGCTAATTGGCAACTACATAAATACATACGACCTACATTACAGAAAACAGAAAACATAGGCAGCAAGGCAAACTCATTGTATATAAACTATAGTTTAATATTAAAATATCAAACTATCATGAAACTTCTTAGCATCATTTATCTTGTTTTTGGTGTAGACTTGGGTCAAGCAAAAGTTTCTGTATTTCTTATTGTTGCTGCACAAATAGATTTTGTCATAGGAACATATTAACTTATTATTTTTCATATGATGAAGAACTACTGAAATGTGGAATATTATGGGTGTGGTTGTAGACTGGAATATTTGGAGCCAGTGATGAAAAATACCAAAATCAAATCAAATTTCAGATTCTAATTTACAAATAAGCTGTTTCTTCTTCTTTATTGGATACGCTATGTTCTTATCATTGTTATGTTTATAGTTTAATTTGGTAGATTGCTCAATTTTAAACCATCAATTTTATAGGGAAATCACCAGAAGCTTTGGTCATCACACTGACTTCTTTACAGTTATTATAAAGTTAACATGAATGTTTTTGGTCAAATTTCCAGTCTTCACAATTCGGAGTACATGCATCCTTCTGTAAGCTGTTATCACAGATCAGCCCTGGACCTGCAGGCCAATGTTTGGGACCTGTTACTCATTTATAATCAATAAGGTGAAATGAAATGCAGAAGACATCCCTGTTATACAAAGAAACATAAACTCAAAATACTATACAACGGTTTTTATTATAGGTGCTGTATTTGCTGGTCCAATGCCAACAATGGCCACTATAAAGCTGTGTACCGGCCGACCAATCGTCAACCACCCTCACTATGAGGACGCTGGCTTACGGTCAGTGTTTTATCATCTATAAGTTGTTTCTCTGTTACACTGGTAATTTCTCAAGTCTTTACTTTATGAAACCTAAGCCCGCATTCATGAAACCATTCTAATGCTAAAGCATAGATTCTGTGCTCAAACCTACTTTGTTGTAACTCGGTTAAACCTTGTCAAACAATCAAAATGTCAAATATAAACATTGAAAACAGTTTTCGTTCGGCTTTAAGACTCTTCAATGTTTTTACAAAACATTGAAAAAATAAGATTTGTTTATGAATTTATAACTAAAACAAAAATTTTGGCTTGCGCACAAATTCCTTACTTGAGCATGAGAATGGTTTCATGAATACAGGCCCTCAACATTGATTTATGATGTGTACAGTATAAAAAACAATTGACAGTTTTGAATGATGTGTCATTTAGGAAGTAGAAAGTGTAAATTTTATTTTCAAACACTGTATAATGGGATACTTTCACCTGAACAAGTTCTCACCCTACCCTGATAAAATCCATTTCACCCAATGTTAATTTCACCCTTCACCTTTGATTACTATGTTTATTATATCCCCTACTACCGTTGTCTGTAGTGATTAACTCCCTCTCATTATGGAGGGTGAAAAAGGCGAAAATTAAACTCTTGACAAAAAATCCTGTCATACAGTATATAGTGGTAATGTTATAGGAGACCAAAGCAACACAGATGTGTTTTGACTTCCAACGTCTGTCACTTCTATGATTTACCAGTGTTTTGTTTGTAATTTAGGGAGCGGACAAAAGATGTGTATACCATGTACAGCAGAAAGCCTGCTGAAGAAGTGAAAAACATTTTCAAAAAACTTAAAGTCCAGTATGCTATTTTGGAGGAATCCTGGTGTAACCGACGCTCAGGGTAAGTGTTTTGTGTGTGATTTGTAGTCAGGGTAGTTTCTTCGTGTAAGGGCACTCAAAGTAAATGATTCGTGAGTTATTAGTAACGAGGGTAGTTAGGGCCCCGTATCAGAGATACGGGTGCCCTATAGTAATCACTCTGTCTGTCTGTCTGTCTGTCTGTCCGTCCACAAATTTTGTTACTGGCTTATAACTTTGGTATTTATTGACCGATGAACCTGAAACTTGGTCAAAATGTTCAGTTCACAAAAATACACATTGAGGTAAAACGTCAAGGTCAAAGGTCAAGGTCATTAGGTTCAAAGGTCAAGGTCAAATTTTACATCTTTTCACTGATGAACATTTTGTTATGACATTATGAATCAAAGTTGATCAGAATTAAACAAGGAGTCAACTGACCAAAGGTCAAGGTCATCAGGTCAGGGGTCAAGGTCAAATTTTGTAGCTTCTCACTTGTGAACATTTCACTATGACATGAAGCAAAGTTGTTCGGAATTAAAGAAAGAGACACACTGAGGTAAAAAGTCGAGGTCAAAGGTCATGGTCATTAGATGCAAAGGTCAAGGTCAACTTTTGCATCTTTTCACTGATGAATATTTTGTTATGACATGATGAAGCAAAGTTGATCAGAATTAAACAAGAAATTAACTGACCAAAGGTCAAGGTCATTGGGTCAAAGGTCAAGTTCATTGGGTCAAAGGTCAAGGTTAAATTTTGTATCTTTTCACTGGTGAACGTTTCGCTATGACACTTTGTGGCAATGTTGCTCAGAATTAAACAAGTAGTCAATTTTCCAAAGGTCAAGGTCACTTGGTCAAAGGTGAAGGTTAGATTTTGTACCTTTTCCCTGATGAACATTTTGTTATGATATTAACAAGCAAAGTTTGTCGAAATTAAAGAATAAGTCCACTGACCAAAGATCAGGGTCACTGGGTTAATGGTCAAGGTCATTTGGGTCCAAAGGTGAAAGACAAAGCGGATCTCTGACTTTGCCCTGGCTCTTGATGGAGGAGGTATATAAGGTGATATAAAACAAATCAAAGCTAACAAATGAGTTTTGCACCGGTTTTTACATTTCTGTTAGCCCAGCAAATATGGGGGTGGAAGGAAACAAGACTCGCATCATAGTAAATGTAAAATCTATATTTTGCTTCCTTGCGATTCTTTTTGAAGTCCAAATGTCAAACATCAAGCTCAGCTATATGGGCAGATTGCTTCTTGATGTTTATGGGGGATATATTGTCACAAGACGGGGCCCTTACTGACCAATCAGTGTTCTAGTTTCTACTCCCAAGGAGATTCTGTCACCTTGTTATGTTTCATATTCAACAGAGGGAGAAGTACTGTTGAAGCAGTGTGATTAATTTGGAAATTCAAGCTTTAGAATTTTGGGTTAGAAAGTTAGAAAATCTTGCTTTTAACTACAGATTTACACTTATAGGTAAACTTTCTGTCAACAACTGTATGTGTAAAAGATTCCTTTGATTTTTAAACTGCCATTATTCATTAAATTCATTGTTTCATTATGTCTCTGCATCTCCGCTTACAATGAACTATTTGACAGTTGTGTTCTTTGCAAGAAATGTAAAATCTTTTATTTATCAATGGCATTCTAACCATTCTCTGTCTCTTGTAACCTGTGTCTCTTGTTACCTATGTCTCTTGTAACCTATGGTTCTGTACCAAAGATTGGTAGACTTGATGTTTATTCTATTCTTTATCTGTCCTGTTTTGTAGTGTGGGGTGTTCCATGCCAGAGATCTGGGATATTGAGGACAAGGTAAATCGAGGAAAACAGCCGTTATGTCAGAAGCTTCTTATTAACGCTGAGCCTCACTTCAAACGAGTGTTTAGGAACGGTGTGTATCAAGTGTTAAAGATAACGTGACAGTAAGACTGGAGGAAAAGAACTGATGTGGAAAAAGACTGGAGGAAAAGAACTGTCATTGAAAGACATAATAAAGCAAACTTACACTCAGGCTTGCCAATGGAGGGAGGGGAGGGACCAGTAAGACTGGAGGAAAAGAACTGACCTGGAAAGACATAATAAAGTAAAATTACGCTCAGGCTTGCCAATGGAGGGAGGGGAGGGACCAGTAAGACTGGAGGAAAAGAACTAACCTGGAGAGACGTAAAGTAAAATTACACTCAGGCTTGCCAATGGAGGGAGGGGAGGGACCAGTAAGACTGGAGGAAAAGAGCTGACGTGGAAAGACATAATAAAGTAAAATTACACTCAGGCTTGCCAATGGAGGGAAGGGAGGGACCAGTAAGACTGGAGGAAAAGAGCTGACGTGGAAAGACATAATAAAGTAAAATTACACTCAGGCTTGCCAATGGAGGGAGGGGAGGGACCAGTAAGACTGGAGGAAAAGAGCTGACGTGGAAAGACATAATAAAGTAAAATTACACTCAGGCTTGCCAATGGAGGGAAGGGAGGGACCAGTAAGACTGGAGGAAAAGAGCTGACGTGGAAAGACATAATAAAGTAAAATTACACTCAGGCTTGCCAATGGAGGGAGGGGAGGGACCAGTAAGACTGGAGGAAAAGAGCTGACGTGGAAAGACATAATAAAGTAAAATTACACTCAGGCTTGCCAATGGAGGGAAGGGAGGGACCAGTAAGACTGGAGGAAAAGAGCTGACGTGGAAAGACATAATAAAGTAAAATTACACTCAGGCTTGCCAATGGAGGGAGGGGA
>NW_018406092.1:56335-115070 GCF_002113885.1 Mizuhopecten yessoensis
CGGGAGGGGGAGGGAAGGGGAGGGGGGCTTGCAGTATAAGAGTAAGAGCAAACACATTGAATGAGAGAATGTTGTTGGTATTAGTGATAAATGATAAAAGTTCCATGAATTTATTTATGTGAGTTCCCTGAATAAAAATTGAAGGAATTTTCCAAATATAGTAGATTCCTAAATATAGCTGTAGGAGATTCCTAAATATTGCTGTAGGAGATTCCCTAAATAAATAGCTGTAGGTGATTACCTAAATATAGCTGTAGGAGATTCCTAAATATAGCTGTAGGAGATTCCTAAATATAGCTGTAGGAGATTCCTAAATATAGCTGTAGGAGATTCCCTAAATATAGCTGTAGGAGATTCCCTTCGGGGAAGTTCCCTGATTACAGCAACGAGGAGTCCCCATAATATAAGCTCTGGGGAATTCCATTAGGAAGTCCATAAAAATGACTCGAGAGTTGCCTGAATATAGCTCTGGGGAGTCCTCTGAATACAGCTCTGGGGAGTTCTCTGAATATAGCTCTGGGGAGTTCTCTGAATATAGATCTGGGGAGTTCTCTGAATATAGCTCTGAAGAAATTCGTAAATATGGCTCTTAGATGTTCTCTGAAAGGTTTAGGGAGTTCTCTGACAATGTAGCTCTTGGCACATGGTTTACAGCTTTTGGAATTTGCTTTAATATAGCTTTAGGGAGTTGTCTGAATACAACACAAGGGAACTCTTAATATTATAGCTCAAAGAATGTCTGAATCACATTTATGCAATTATATTAAGAAAATGTTTAGAGATAACTCTGTTCAAACCTGTATATTGATATTAAATATACATGCTAATACAAACAAGCAATATTTTCACCAAAGGATGGAGATGAACTGTATCTATGCAATTATATTAAGAGTGATTGTAGATCTGACTGAGTTTGGCTGTGACATCAAACCCACATATTTCCTATGAAATGTAAATACATTTATACGTCCTTTATGCCATATACTGATGTATAGTAGGATATTATCCCAATTTGGTGGGTCAGAAGCATGTTTGCATAAAGACAAGTGTAAAAATGAGCTGCAATAATTAACTTCATAACGATAATGTTGTCATAAAGAAGCGTGCACGTGGTTATATATGACGAGTCATATAGATAAATAGTAATGATGTGTGAAAATAGATTATATCACACATTTAATAGATTTGGTGATGATTTATTTAACAAAATACACTTAAATGTACTTTTTGTTGCTCACTAAATTGTATGCTATCATAAAGCCTAATCATTCGATTATTTGATACTTTACATGCCGAGTGTCCCGTCTCTGTGCTAAAACGATGCTAAATTTAGTTCCTTCAAATGTCTAGATAGCAAAATTATAATCTATGTAAATTTAATTTTCTAATTTTGGGTCAGTATCGCGAACATTGTATGTCCCGGTAAATAACCTGCTATACGGTACTGAATTTAGACATCCATCAGAATTTTGCATTATTATCACCTGTATATCAGTATGTCATGAATAGTGTAAGGATGAACAGCATTTTTTTCATGATAACTACTATCAGTAACATAAGAGGATGAGTAAGCTGGACCATAGTGCGAGGTTGGACCATAGGGAAAGTTTTGAAGAGTGTTGAGAATGGATATTTTCATTTGTTCAGATTTCTGAAGTGCTGAAGGGTTTATTATTTGATCTCTCAATGCTTGTAGTTCTAGTTCTGTAAATTTAGTGAGTGTTTTACTGTTTATTTTATTGACTGTTCCTAAAGATATTAACAAGGTTTTGCTGTTAAGTAATATAGTTACATGTCTCAACATTGTGTTGTTCTGAAGTTGTTGTAAATGATTGCCAGAGTGATAACTGGATAAGTATGCAAAGCATTCAAGTCTGTATTATATAAATGAAATAATCTTGTTAATTAGTTCATTATTATGATCAGTACTTGGTACTAGAGGGGGTGACCTGATACGTTTGTGGTGTTACATTTCTGTCAGGTTTGTGGTGACCACTGCCTGATACGTTTGTGGTGTTACATTTCTGTCAGTTTTGTGAGGTTGTGACTGTTAGCCTATCAGTATGTTACACTGTATGTAGTGTGAGATCTTTAACAATGAGTAGGGCGTTTCTTGCCATGGACAGTGCTCACATCTCAACCTCTTCTTACATCTCCTCTGGCTGATGTCCAACCAACATTAAAACTATCAAATGAAAAAGCATCTCGCAGAAATTGAATACACAAGTCTTTTCATGGAAGTCACAAGTCCTGCCTACATTGTACTTGGGCTTGACATCAGTAAGGGCACACTGTAGTGTACTTTCTCTGTTAGAGTGTGATGTATTTCTGTTAGTGTGTAATGTATTTCTGTTAGAGTGTAATGTATTTCTGTTAGTGTGTAATGTATTTCTGTCAGATTATATTGTATTTCTGTTGGAGTATATTGTATTTCTGTCAGAGTATATTGTATTTCTGTAGTGTAGTTTATCTCATTGATAAGAGGTAATTTAGAAAGCTTCAAATATGTTGCAAATCAACAAATAAAATAAAATAAATCAATGTCCTGTAGTTCTAAGTAAACGTTCTAACTAGAAAGGTCAGATGTTGCTAGCCACCTAGCTACAGGCGTTTGAGGTTGTGGTCACTTATAGGTGTTAAATGCTGTGTCAGTTCAGAACTGTAGGGGTTCATAGCCCCTGTATTTATGGGAAGTAAAGTGTGTTGGCATGATAAATGGACAAGAATTTTCAAACTCCACTTCTCCAAGAAAAGTGGGTCGGCCTACAACCAGGCTGTTACCCTCTGCATGGGCAGTGAGGAAAGTAGGATGGGCTTATTACCTGACATAGGCTTAGTACTGTTAAAACATGGTATGTGTATAGACAATATCAGATACTCGGTATCGTTGTCTGTCCTAGCTACATTAGGTTCATAATGTCATTAATTGCCATAGCTTATTTGTCTTGCTATCATTTTGCTTGTGAACTCCCTCAGAGGTGTCCTCATTATTAATTAGATGGTCATGAACAGTCGTATCTGTTTCACTATGTAATATTTATCGACAACATTAGATACCATTTATATGGTCATTATCTGTAACATGGTCTGAGTGTGAGAGACATGAATGATACGGGGTAAAATGAAAGTATTATTATAATGCATTGACTGTTGTCCATGTGTATTTTAGGTAAAACCTCATGTTTGAAAAATCATAATTAAATGAAATTATGTATGTTGACAAAGTATGACAAAAGTTCTGTCTGTGTAATGGTATGATCAATATCATATTGTGAATTTGTTATCAAATGTGGTGAATTGTATGTAAATCATGTATTTTGAAGAATCTGAAAGCCTTACCTTTGTTTTTTTGAATATGGAAGATTTTTGAATATCGAAGATATCTCCATAAGTGTTTGAATAATTTATATTCAAACATTTTTACCAGAATAATGAAAAAATAAAAAAAATGTACTTGGTGAGCCCATTAAAAGTAGCTGTCTAGAAGCAAATTTTGTTTGTTTAACAGATTTTGCACATTAGAAATTTCATTCAGGTCCTTTGTTTAACTAAAAGCTTACATATGGTAGTTAAAGCAAGTATTTGCTGCTAACATTAAAATTCAGGTAAATCATAATTTTTAAACTCCTGTCCTGAATCCAGGCATAGATTGAACATAGCTTTGGTACAGCTTGCAACACAAGGAGATATAATTTTTAGGTACATTAAAATGCATTACGATTGCCTTGCTAATGAGTACTTCATAACAAAGAAAACGTAATAATGTTGCTTTAGTTAACAGTACTTAATGAGACTACTAAAAGAAACTATCATGAAGGCCAAAGTGCATTTATTATACTGCTTAAAAATCAGTAGAACATGAAGGCCAAATGTACTAGGTGTTGGGATCTGAACCTTATTAGATTTGGGATAAAGTCTAAATGTTAGGTATGTGTGGTGAAGGCTTCAGGGTTAAAGTTGCACTATTTAGTAGGCTATTTAGTAGGTTTTATCCACATCAGTGTTAAAGTTGCACTATTTGGTAGGCTATTTAGTAGGTTTTATCCACATCACAGTGTTAAAGTTGCTCTATTTAGTAGGTTTTATCCACATCACAGGGTTAAAGTGGCACTATTTAGTAGGCTATTTAGTAGGTTTTATCCACATCAGTTTTAAAGTTGCACTATTTGGTAGGCTATTTAGTAGGTTTTATCCACATCAGTGTTAAAGTTGCTCTATTTGGTAGGCTATTTAGTAGGTTTTATCCACATCGTAGAGTTAAAGTTGCACTATTTAGTAGGCTATTTAGCAGGTTTTATCCACATCACAGGGTTAAAGTTGCACTATTTAGTTGGCTATTTAGTAGGTTTTATCCACATCGTAGAGTTAAAGTTGCACTATTTAGTAGGCTATTTAGTGGGTTTTATCCACATCACAGGGTTAAAGTTGCACTAGTTAGTTGGCTATTTAGTAGGTTTTATCCACATCGTAGAGTTAAAGTTGCACTATTTAGTAGGCTATTTAGTAGGGTTTATCCACATCACAGGGTTAAAGTTGCACTATTTAGTAGGCTATTTAGTAGGTTTTATCCACATCACAGAATCTCTATGTCATTGTCTCTCAATGTTGTCTGTGCTTTGTATATTTGATTTGCATGACTGTTGTTTTGTTGTTTGTTTTAATCTGTTTTATTTATGTTGATTTTTAATGTTACTGTCGAATAAATGGTTTCAAGATTTTGGAATATGTTAATGCCTTGTTGTTTTTACCAAAATGGCAAATATTTAAAATGTATCAAGATGAAGAGGATACAAGTTATAATTGTGAAGAATAGTTCCAATGAAAAACATTTTTAGCTCACCTGCCCGAAGGGCAGCTGAACGTATGCCATGGTGCGGCGTTCGGCGTCTGTCCTGCGTCCGTCAACTTTCCTTTAAACGACTTCTTCTGAAGAACCAGAAGGCATAGAGTCATGATATTTGGCTAGTAGCTTCCTTATATGGAGCCTGACAAAGTTTGCGAAAAAAACAGAATTTGACCTACTTTCAAGGTCACATGGGTCAAATATGTAAAAACCTTAAAACAATTTCTTCTGAAATACCGAAAGGTTTAGAGACATGACAATTTGTAGGTAGCTTCCATGGAATAAGCCGAACAAAGTTTGCGAATAAAAATGGCCTTGACCTACTTTCAAAGTCACGGGTGAAATATGTCAGAATTTTCAAACAACCTATCTTCTGAAATACAGAAAAGCCTAGAGATATGAGAATTACCTGGTAGCTTCCTTGGTAAAAGCCAAACAAAGATTGCGAATACAAATGACCTTGACGTACTTAAAAGGTCATAAAGGTCAAATATCTCAAAACCTTCAAACAACTTCTTCTGAAATACTGAAATGCCTATTGACATTGTATTTAACTGGTGGCTTCCTTGGAATTAGCCAAACAAAGTTTGCGAATAAAAATGACCTTGACCGACTTTCAAGGTCACAGGGATCAAATGTGTTAGAATCTTTGAACAACTTTTTCTCAATAACAAACAGACATAGGGTGAAGATATATGGCCAATAGCATGCTGGGATAAAGGGGTACCAAGTTTGTTCATATGAATGACCTTGACCTACCTTCAAGCTCACAGGGGTCAAATATTTAAAAACCTTCAAACAACTTCTTCTGAAATACCGAAAGGTTTAGAGACATGACAATTGGTAGGTAGCTTCCATGGAATAAGCCGAACAAAGTTTGCGAATAAAAATGGCCTTGACCTACTTTCAAAGTCACAGGGGTGAAATATGGCAGAATTTTCAAACAACTTCTCTTCTGAAATACAGAAAAGCCTAGAGATATGAAAATTACCTGGTAGCTTCCTTGGTAAAAGCCAAACAAAGATTGCGAATACAAATGACCTTGACGTACTTAAAAGGTCATAGAGGTCAAATATCTCAAAACCTTCAAACAACTTCTTCTGAAATACTGAAATGCCTAGTGACATTGTATTTAACCGGTGGCTTCCTTTGAATTAGCCAAACAAAGTTTGCGAATAAAATTGACCTTGACCGACTTTCAAGGTCACAGGGGTCAATTTTGTTAAAATCTTTGAACAACGTTTTCTCAATAACCAACAGACATAGGGTTATGATATATGGCCTGTAGCATGCTGGGATAAAGGGATACCAAGTTTGTTCATATGAATGACGTTGACCGACTAAAATATTTTGCAATATCAAATTGATATATTTTCCCTTGAATTACAATGAAAACTCTGGTTTAGAAGTAGTTAAATGCCAGAAGTGCTTTTTAAGCAACTGTTAATATTATTGTATTTTGTTACCAATAAAACATACTCACCTAAATTTTCTGTAACACTAAACCGTTTTTAGCTCACCTGCCCGAATGGCAAGTGGGCTTATGTCATGGTGCGGCGTCCGTCGTCCGACAACTTTTCCTTTAAACAACTGCTTCTGAAGAATGGACAGGACTAGAGTCATGATATTTGGCTGAAAGCTTTGTTGGTAGGAGCCCGACAAAGTTCGAGAACTAAAATGACCTTGACCTACTTTCAATGTCACAGTGGTCAAATGTGTCAAACACTTCAAACGACTTCTTCTGAAGAACTGGAAGGTAGAGAACCTTAATATTTGGCTTGTAGCTTCTTGGGAAAGAGCCCAACAAAGTTTGAGAATGAAAATGACCTTGACCTACTTTCAAGGTCACAGGAGTCAGATATGTCTAACGCTTAGAACAACTTCTTTTGAAGAACTGAAAGGTATAGAATATTTATATTTGGCTGGTGGCTTCCTGGGAGAGAGCCTGACAAAGTTTGAAAACGAAAATGACCTTGACTTACTTTCAAGGTCACAGGAGTCAGATATGTCTAATGCTTAAACGACTTCTTCTGAAGAACTGAGAGTTATAAAACCTAAATATTTGGCTGGTGACTTCATGAGAAAGAGCCCAGCAAAGTTTAAGAATGAAAATGACCTTGACCTTCCATTAAGGTCACATGAGGCAGATATGTCAAACACTTCAAACGACTTCTTCTGAAGAACTGGAAGGTATAGAACCTTATTATTTAACTTGAAGCTTCCTAGGAAAGAGCCCAACAAAGTTTGAGAATGAAAATGAACTTGATCTTACTTTGAAGGTCACAGCGTTCAAATATGACAAACGGTTCAAACTACTTCTGATAAATTTTATAGAATTTGGCTGGTGACTTCCTGGGATAGAGCACACCAAAGTTTGCGAATGAAAATGACCTCAACCTACTTTAGAGGTCACATAGGTCAACAACATTTTAAAGGATTTGTTCTTAAGAATTAAAAGAAATGGAATCATTAGATTTGGCTGGTAGCTTTTTGGAATAGAGCTAACGAATTTGAGAAGGAAAATGACATTGACCTACTTACGAGGTCACAGGAAAAAATATGTCAAGCAACTTCTGAAGAAGAATAAAAAAGCATAGAATCTTATAATAATATTTTGCTGGTAGTTTCAACAGATGGAGCCAACAAAGTTTGCGAGGGGAATAATTTTAGTGCAATATAATATTTAATGAGAATATTTTGCTATGACTGAGCGATACAGGCCCTCTTGGGCCTCTTGCTATTTTGTAGTTTTGAACCAACACAATCAGTTCATACTAGTACCTATGGTAGAAAAGGTAAACTGGATGACGATAATGACCTGTTTGAGAAAGGATTCACCTGAAGCATAATATTTTAGCAAAAGTAATTTTGGTTCATTGCAGGTGGCACCGCTGTAAGCGTCTAGTCGCTTCTTGAGATGCTTCTTAAAGGTAATACTTTATTAGAATGACTTTTTGAAGATCCTCAATAGACACAAGTCCCACACATTTACAAACGATAAGGAGGAGTCAACAGAATTAAGTGCAAATAACATGGACAACTTACAATATGTTACTTTAGAAGAGTGTTATCTTGTGTGAAATAGCTGGGTTACCTACAAGACTTAATTTTTTGTAGTATCACTCGTGTAACCTATTTATATACCGACACAGTATCTACGTACATGACGTATGACTGTATAGCAAGGTAAGGCCTTGCTCACCTGGTTGTTAGGAGGAAATACAGTTGTTCAATTATCACAACCTGCTTTTGTAACTGTTATTTGACATACAAAAGATTAACTACAGTGTAAATCCTCAAGCTAAACATCTGCCCTCTAAGTTGCTACAGATGAGATATAAAGCAAGACATCAGGTGGCATGAAAAGAAATCGGAGACAAAATTAGAACTCCCTAAATCGTAAGTATGACACTGTATAGCAAGGTAAGCACTCGCTTACTTGGTGGTTGTAAATCAAATCAAATCAAAAGTTTTATTTAACGTCGGTATGTTCAAAAACAATACAACATTAGCTCTAATGAGCTATTAAAACCGACACATAAAAGACATGCAAAGTTGTACAATAAATATTTAGCAAACATATTAAAAGATGAGCACTATCTAATAGAGAGGTGACATAAGTAGAGGTAAGCTTTAGCTAAAAACATGTTGTATAACACTGTATTGTGAGCCTATGCGTTTTGTCTGCATGTGTTGCGTTTGCATTTTGGCCCATACCAGCTGGTTATTAATGTCTTAAATTGTGATAGTGTAGTTGTTCTGAAGTGGTCTGGTAGGGCATTCCAAATTTAGGTGCTTCAGATCGAAATGAGTGTTTACCATTCTTTGTAGTCCTAACATGTGTTATATCTGCTGTGTTGTGATATCTGAATGTGTTTGATTTTTCTGTAATGTTGATTAGGGCATGTAGGTATGTTGGTGTTTGTTGATTTGTGATTTTAAATACTTGTGTTGCAAAATTTCTGAGTCGTCTGATTTTGAGTGATGGTAATTTTGAACGGGCTAGTACATTTCATATGTATTTTCGTGTTCACCGAAAATACATTTTAGAGCCCTTTCTTGGAATTTTTTCCCATTTTTTGTGTGAAGTGTGTGCTTTACTAATAGTATTGTCATCAGCGTAGTTGTTAAATTTACAGTGCTGTATGAAGTGGAAAATGTCGTTTATAATATTTTTAACAGAATTGGGCCCTAACCCTAAAATTGATCCCTGAGGGACTCCTTTGTATAGTTCCTGAAAAGTTCTTTCCTAATTTCCTAATTTGACATTTTGTTTTCTGTTTTTGAGGTAATTTGACAATAGGTCTGAAGCCGAAATAGAAAGTCCATAATTTTGAAGTTTTAGAAGAAGGAGGTTGTGAGGCAGGAAAAACACGAATATTAACAAACAAATACAATAAATACATTTGATAACACATTGACCTGAACTTACATACATCGACATGAATACAAAGCCGCGAGCATACAAGACGGTAAATTACAAACGTACAATGACAATGTAAACATTACAGACAGACTTACCAGGGCTGATACGGATGGATG
Organism: Mizuhopecten yessoensis; assembly: GCF_002113885.1. Lineage (NCBI taxonomy): Eukaryota > Metazoa > Mollusca > Bivalvia > Pectinida > Pectinidae > Mizuhopecten > Mizuhopecten yessoensis. The sequence continues at coordinate 65,721 of NW_018406092.1, forward strand.
TTTGACTCCTACGAGTCCTGGAGAGGAATGGCTGGAGAGAGTTGGGTTTGGACGTGACAGGACTCCGGTCTGCCCGTGCATTCCGTTTATACAACCCACCTCATTCAACCAATCATACGCACGCACGTACATACTGACATGTATTTACTTATGTAAGAATGACAATGTTAGGCACGTGAAAGATGATGTGTTAGTGCAGTGAACCTAGTACACATGGGGTACAGGGTTACATGGGTTACACACAAGTATGCAGCCTACATACTTGTTCTGGTCAAGTGACATTTTCCAATCCTCATTGACTCGCAATAATGCTGTCTGACATCCGTATCCAGCTTTGAATGCAGAGAGGTAGGGATAAAAACCACCATCAAAGAAGTCACTGAGTTGGGAGTGTATGGATCTCTCAAAGACTTCGGAAAGTGCCGGGAGTATACTTACCGGTCTGTAATTTCCTTTCTCAAGGGTGCTGTTCTTTTTGTGTATTGGTCTGACTTGTGCTGTTTTTAGTGCGTCTGGAAATGTTGATTAAGTGATAGAGAGATTTACAAGTGTGGTGACTGGTTTGATAATGCTGGGTTGTGCTAGTCGTAATAGTTTGGGTGAAATATTGTCGTGTCCTGTTGCCTTTCTAGGGATTATATTCTTGAAATGTTTCGTTTATGATATCTTCGTCTACAGGTTGAAATGTGAAGTGTTTATCTTGTTGTCTGTTTTTGGTGATTATATATAGGCTAGGGTGTTCATCATTTATGGGGCGGCTGTTTGATCCAATATTCTGTGCCACATTTACGAAAAAGTTATTAAAGATGTCGGCTACTTCGTTTTGTTTGTTAACTATTCTACCCTGTTCTTCTAATATAATGTCTACTTGGTTTTGGCAGCCTTTGTTTGTTATGAATGGTTTGATTGTTTTCCAGAAGTTCTGGTTGTTTTGCCCCCCTGTGCATCTGTCTATAAAGTAGTGTTTTATTGATTGTTTTCTGAGTTTAGTGACTTTGTTTCTCTCTGTTCTATATTTTCCCCAGTTGTGTTTGGTGCGGTTTGAGAGGAACTTGTTGTGAAGCATCTTCCTGTGATAGATTTCTTGTCTGATTTATTTTTTCATGAAGGGTGCTTGGTTTAATCTGGCTTTTCGTTGTTTTATTGGGGCGTGTTTGTTTCTTATTTCTGTTAGTGTATTACTGAAATGGTTGTATGCTGTGTTGTCATCTGTGTGTTTTACAGTTGCTTCTAATGCTGCATTCTGTAGGTCTGTGTGCAAATTTCCAATGTTAAAATCTTTAAAACTTCTATATGTTATCAATGGTTGTTTCCTCACAGATTTCTAAAGCAATATAGCTGTTCAATTAACACAACGTGTTAGTGTTAGTGTTTGTTTGACATAAAGGAATGAACTACAGCGTAAATCCTCGAGCTAAACATCTGACCTCTTAGTCGATACAGAGGAAGAGAAGACATCAGACACCACAAAGCCAGGACAAGAGAGTGGAAGTAAAATAAGAACCTTCTCAAGCGTAAGGGTTTTCTCTACCATGTATGGGTTCCGTGTCCAATCAAATCCGTCGTCACTAATTAAGATACACTGTATATAAGATATACCAGATTAGCGAGTACTGCCAAACGTAATTATAAACAAATAGAGTATAAATTGAAAAGGAAGTATTTATAAGCAACATGAAGGAAATATGACGGACGCCATATTTGTTTTACAAACCCTCATTAATAAGAAACTAAAAAATAAGGACAGATTTTATTGTTGTTTCGTAGATTTTCGAAAAGCATTTGATTTCATTGACAGGGGAAAATTGTGGAGTAAATTGATTATATATGGAATTCGAGGATTCTTTTTAAAATGATGTTTTCTTTGTATGAAAATGTAAAATCATGCGTGAAATTTAACTCCCAGCTGAGCGACTGATTCCTTAACAAATCCGGTCTCTTACAAGGGGAAATTTTATCACATGTACTCCTTTTCTTGTATGTTAATGATTTGAAACTAATTTCAATAACGATACCTGTCCTAGTATTGATTTACAAATGCTTATAATCTTTTCCTGTTAATGTATGCTGATGATATGGTTTTGTTTGAAAACACTCAACGTTTCCAAAGTATGTTAGACTCATCCCAGGATTTGGAGGTCAATGATGATAAAACTAAAATTGTCTTTTTTAGAAACTGGGGCAATATAAGAAGTAATGAATCCTGGATATATAATAACCATGCTGTATAAATTGTTGATAGTTTCAAGTACTTAGTGATGTTGTTTAATTATAATGGAAAGCTTTTAAAACACAGAAACATATTGCAGAACAAGGGAAAAGATCTTTATTTTCATTATTTTCATCTTTAAGAAACCACTGTCTAAATGTAGAAACGTATTGCTCTAAATACAAACAAATGATAACAAAACTTAGGAAATCGTCTCATAAATTAAATATTGACATTGAAAGACATCATCACATCGTACGCAGATACAGAATTTGTACCAAATGTAATTTGAGAGATATAGAAGACGATTTCCATTTAATTTTAATTGTCCATTTTATAGCGATTGATCAAACAATACTATTATAGAAAACCGTCCATTTTTAAATAAATACAGCTACTTAGCATAAATAATGTTAGAGAGCTATCCAATTAAGGTACATATTTGTATTTGGCTTTTAAGAGGCGTTAATTATAGGTTAATGTATTGTGATGTTTCATAACTGTAATTGTTAAATAAATATTGTTATATACACATTATTGATCGGTGATTTATGTATACTGTGATGTCACTCTCCTGTCTATTTGTATATGTATATGTACCTATAAGCCTAAGGGCTTTTGGTTAATAAAGAATGAAAAATAAAATGAAAAAAGAATGATGAAACTGTCGATATAATCACCTGAGGCAGGATATACAACTATGTTCCAAATAAGGTAACTAGATGAGCTTTGGGTATTTATTACATTCACCTCTACAGGTACGTGGCATAAGACATTTACGGGCATGTTGATGACCGTATGCTATCATTAATAGGACCCCTATAGAATGGAGGCTAAGCCATGACGTTGTAGATGAAATTCACTATAGCACGGTTAACATACATTTTAATTATCTAAAAATAGATTATTTATTGTCAAATTTTGTACTATCATCGTGAAGAAGATTTACACTACAGAGCTTTGGCGTTCGACTTTGGACATTCTGTCTAATATATAAATGGTAAAGCAACACACTATGGGTTTTAGTTTGGCTTAAGAGTTAATTCTTGTTTGGTATTTTTTCATTTTAATACTGTGCAAAACATAATAGAAAATGAATGTATGAACAAAATTTTACAATTGACCTAAACGTCTGTTACTCAGACAATGCAAATACAGGATACAGCTGATGCTGAGTGTCAGAGATATGAAGAAGTACCTCTTCAGGGAATCCTGATGTAATCTCTACTGTCCATTCCGATTATGAAACAAAAACAGATGGACAGTCCTTTTTCTGTGAAGTTCGATTTAACAAGACAACGCGATTCAAGCTCCTACACAGTGTGTATTTGTCCATGGTATACTTTATCCTGGTAAGAATGTCGTTCATTGCACGATACATTTTAATATAAATGGGGCAGCTTAACCTCACTTACTCCTCTTTTTTAGTTAATGTATTGTTATGTAGACAGCTGTAGTCGGTAAGCAGCCGTATTGGTATATTTAGACTGTATAGTTAAATATTTTGCTGTATTATTTCCGATCAAACATGTATTGGTAAATTAAATTTATAACCCGGTCTTTTTGCGGGTCATAATTATAATATTATGTTTTCTTTTTCCATGAAGGGGTGGTCAAAATCCCAGATAGGACCTGCATTTTTAGATCTAATGATAATATCTGGAGTAGATTTGGAGATGGGATCATTGTTCGTGACGTCATATTTCTTCGGTCGTCTTATTGGATCAACACTGGAAGGTTATTTATATACAAAGAAGAACCACTACCTCATATTTGCAGTTTCTATAACAGTAAATGGATTTATTCTGGCCGCTATTCCGTGGTGTACATATTACCAACTGATGATTGCGGTACACGCCTTAAATGGTCTGTTTGAAGGAGTTATGAATATCAGTAAGTATATATTTTGCCATAATACACTCATAACTTTGAGTATAGGACAGTGTTACTAATACATGCCCAGAATCTGATTTTCAACGCAAAACTCCTACGATAATTGTTTGATGATGATGGAGACATCAAGACACATGGACAATTCAAAGTTACCTACAACTGCGTGAATTTGTACATGTACCTGTATCCATCAACATTTTGCGTTTAATGGCGATGATGTTCCAGCATTTATATATTTTCGCATGGTTTGTTTCTAGACGTTTTCGCGAGCTTTTATTTAATTAATACATAGGTAATTATAATAAAACATGTAGATCACAGTAGTACATACTGTACAATGCACACAAAACCCGACGAGGCTTCCTGTAACATTCATCTTTCCGATAAAACCCCGTTTCTCACTCATCCTTATTAAGTCGTAATCAAACAAGCAGTGATTGAGCATTCAATGTTTGATGCGAGAAGGACACTTATTTAAGTGATTACTCCTCTGTTTGTACCAGGGTTTCAAACATTTTCTCGAAGTACGTGTACGTGATCCATTCAGAAGTCATAATTCTTTTAAAATGCTGAGACATGCGTCAAATTAATCATAATTTATAATGCTGTTTCCATCTATGCAGCATCGTTGAAAAATGTTTCCTTTCTTATTCAGCACTGACGTCAAAAGCAGTGTCAGTTTGGGGATCGACACTTCGAGGGCGCTCCTATATCCAGATAATGTACGCTGTTTTTGCCATATCTGGTATTGTTGCTCCAATGGCGACTGCACCGTTTCTACTGACAGATTTGCCAAGTAAACCTAATATGACGCTGTTGAACAATCAAACTGCAGATGGAGTGAATGATCTTTCTACCTACGGTATCCTTGGTTACAATGAAACTGTAAGAGAGGGGAAATTTCCAGAAAACCCTGGTTCTAGACTGTATGTTGCCTATTCTATTTCAGCCACGTTAACTCTATTAACAGCAGTTCCATATGTCATTTTATTTTTGAAATCAAAAAGCGGCATCGTTCAAAATTTGGAAAATGTTAAGCGTGAGTATTTTGGAAATCTTCATATAGTACTCAAAGGACTACAGTTAGGCAATATAGGGATATTTTCAGCAATGTTTAGTGTAATCGGTCAAACTATTGGCAATTTTATAACAGTGTTTTGTGTTCAGTATTTAAAATGGACCAAAGTGTCGGGTGCGATGATGACATCATTCTATGTTTTCGCTACTCTTGTTGGTAATATAGGCGGAATCTTCCTTGTCCGCTTCCTGAAATCTCAAACGATTTTACTGTTATCCACAGTAACGTACACTTTAGGGTTAATTGGTCTAGGTCTATGTGCCCATCTCTTTGTTGACGTCGGTATCTGGTTATCAGTTTGTATTATCGGTATTCCATTTGGTATGGCCTGGCCCACTTTTATAAGTTGGATTAACTCCAACTTTACATCTGTGTCTGGTCATATAGCCAGCTTTCTACTGGTGTCTGCGCACATCGCTACAATGTTACACCCTTTGGTCATTAGCTATCTAATGGACGAAGCGTCACTTCTTTGGTTCTGTTATTTATCTATTATAGAAGGTTGTATCAGTATTGTGTGTGCTTTACTGATGGTGATCTATTCGAAATTCTCTTAGTTCAAAATGAAAACAACTAAATGTCTGCATTCTTTGATGCGTTTCAGTTATAAAGAGCGTTGTTTTATTCTTTAGCAAATGCTTCGATATATTTTAAAACATTCTGTTATCAACCAACAAGATATTTTCTCCGGCTTGCAAATGTATAGTTTCTTTCCTACATGTACTTATATGTATGTTTTGTATGGCGTCTCGTTATATTTGCTTTTTTCTCTCTGACTTGAGATAGTGTTTTTTTACTTGTGTTGATACTTTTTTCTCTTGAATTGACATTCCCAAATTAGGAATAGCCTTGAATTTGATCGGTCACCATATCTACCATTACGAAAAATGGTAAAATTCCAAGATATGTGACATGTTCCCAAGAGGATTAACAATATGACACGTTCATGTGGTGTTTGGTAAGACAAGCGCCTGTGTTATGTGCTCGCACTGCATGTAATTCCCTTGATTTACCTATATAAAGTGTTGATATACTATTTATCTGTATGACATTTGTCTGTAATGTTTACCTGTATGACACGTTCTTTTGAGGTGTGTCTGTGTGAAACGATGTTATTTTGCATGCTTTTGAGACATATGTATTTTGACCTATTTGTATAATATATATTTATCTTGTTACATGTTCTTTGTTTGATGATTACCTGTATGACATGATGATATTGTTCCTGTGATGCGTACATTTATGTTCTAATCATGTTTATGTGTAGAGATAACGGATTGTGTTGGTAAAGTGAAGCCCTTGTTTAAAGACAATAACAAACGCATAAAATAAAATAGAAAAGATAGTTTTATTATTTTTGAATTTATAAAACTATTCATAAGTAAAACATTTAACACAATTTTGATTTACCATTCCTTTCATGTTTTTCCATTGAACTCAAAATTGGATATGAGACTAACGTAGTGAAATATGTACTGTCTTGCAGTTGACCTTCAGTACTGTTATTTTATTTTTATTGTTAAATGTCAGCTAAATTTGAATTTAGTGTTACTGAACAATTGGACCAGTGCTGTTAACATATAATTGCATGTAGAGCCCCCATTTGTGGCATAAATCACCTAGTATGGGAACTTCAAAGATTTAAAAGGAATGGTTTTGTGTAGAAATTGTACAAAAAATGAAAACCGATGCTATATATTTATATCTAAAAGAAAGTGTGGTTCCCGCTGATTTTCGAGAAAAGAAAATCAATTGAAAAAATTAAAAGATAAGTGCATATTTGGCTTTGATTCATAATTAGCTACTTCATACAATAAGTAAACTATCACTGCAATACCATTTATGATAAAGATAAAGGATCCCTGTCCTACTGTTGGCAAAGCAAGAAGATTATTTTTTCATGCGTGTAGTTGTCTCCCCTTAATTACGTTTTAGATATAGCTGTTATGGGACAAGGTCAGCTAGCTACCCCTGATTAGTAACAGCTCATTTGGTTAGAGAGGTCATATTGTTATAGGAAATATATAGCGTTTTCAACCACGGAATTACTTTTGTTGATTTGTTTCATTTCATATTTATCATAATCCATAAAGGTTTCGCATGATAATGATTCTTTTTTTATTTATTAAAGTCATTGTTATATCGGTTAAAAGATTCCAATCTAACTTAATGTTTTTGGCAGTGGTACAAGGATACTCATATATTTCTGGAAGCTAATGTACATAATGCTTAAATATAGCGAAAATCAACGGGGACCTATCTTTTATATATAAGTTGCAATCATAAAACGATGTAACAATTCTGCGTCATACGCTAGAAATCCTACTGGCGAAGGAAAAACAAAAATACTGACCAACCCTAATGGAAGGTATCAAACAGCAGTCTTCTTATGTTCTTTATATTTCGATATTTGAATTTTTCCTCGACAGTAGAATCCTAGATTGATATCAGCAGTTTCTCAACCACATATACATGTTTATTGTAGCTCTACAAACATTGATTTTACACACATCTGCGTCATTATTTAGCGATACCACCAATATTAGAGATATCACAGTAGGACATCCCCGTCGGTAGGATATTAAACAGCATATCAGCAGGTTGGTATACAATACAATGCTTTCTAGTCATGATAATAATAGTACACACTTAAAACAGTTCTTCATGATTAAAAATATCATTTTAAGTAACAAATTGGTGCACAAACTGTTAACTAATTGTTTAAGTTTTATTCATCAATGACAACATTTCCTGGGAAATGTATCGTGTGTTTGTTAAAAATCAGAATTTTATTATCTGAATTTATAACTTCTATTATGAAAAAAAGAATGCTTAATATGGTTTAAGGTCGACTATATATTCGACAATTGACATGTCTAATAAGCTATAGTTTGTACGGCAAATACAATCTTATTTTAATAGTAAGAAATTGTCAGTCAAAATCGTTGTAAAAACTTAAGTTGGAGAATCCCAAGAATCAGAGGACTAACAATAGCCATTTTTATCAAAGACGCTTAATATATCAAAAATATTGAATTGATTTCTGAAAAAAAACCCGCGTCTGTCGATATCCAATTTCATAAAATGCAATTGTAGCCATTTTTATAAAAGACATTGGCTTTATCAAACAAATCAAATTGATTTTAAAATATGACACTCTTCCATCAATATCGAATTTCATACAATGCAATTTTCATTTTACTATTAACGACGTTTTTCAATCTTATGGTTTTGTGAATACAGATTTTGAACAATAAAACGTAACTCAATGATACAGTTCTAGAATGGAAATGTTTTGATAAATGTTTACATTAAATCGACTTTTTCTATTCAATAACAAATTGGCCAGTATTCATGAAACATTGTGCTCAAAGCCAGATTCTTTGATTTAGTCCAATATCTTATTCCGGTAATATATTATTGATATCAACGTTTTTATCTAAGATCTCGAAGAATGTTCAAAAACCTGTGGCCGAATACAATTGTCAGTAATTATACCTTACTTTTGATAATGTCAATGCATTATCTCAGCAAGATACAAATAAGAATTATTGCTTGAGATTGATAAATACGAGCAGATCATCATATTTGTTTGAAAATAATCTTCCTTTTATTAATAATGACGTAAACATAGGACAGGAAGGATATCTGGTAAAAATAATTATAATAATAATTCGAGGTTCTTATATTCCGCTTTATCAAAACCTAATTCGTAAGTCGTCTCAAAGTGGTTCACACATTATTATCCATGGTTATAAGGCATTTGCAACCAGCCAATATCTTTCTCAACTCCCCCTGGGAAACATACAACTGGCGCTGCTATTTCGGCGCTCACAGCTAGCATTCAACAATTCCAGCACTGCCCAGCCACGTACTGATTTACAGCTAAGTAGACTGGAAGAAACAAAGTAAAGTATCTTGTTGAGAGATACAAAACAGTGCCATGAGTGACTCGAACCCGCAACCCTTCGGTCACGAGCCCTGCGTCATACCACTAGACTACCGTGCCTCCAAAATAACACATAGTGTCGCTACAAATTTGTTCCATGGTAACGATGTAATAATGCAAATGAGCTCCGAAACACTACATTTACATACATTTGCCAAAACCACTACAATGTGTGAGATCCACCTTAAGATGTGCTTGTCATCTGATTTACAATCATAGGACATGGAGGAATAGCAAACAAAACATGTTTTACGTCAATTAACAAATAGTGATATAGTTGTAACGGGTAACAATATGTTACAGCAATAAAAGAATATTCGTTCATTTGTTATATCAGGCAATACATATTAACTACAATAAACAAATATAGTTCTAATAATAGTAGGCATTATGCTACTTTACAACAATTAAGATAACGTTCTGGTTATAACGGGCGATATATAGGTTACAAATATGAATCGTGGTACAGAACCATGGTTATATATCAATCATATATTTATTACAACAGCATAGGAATATTTTGACGGACAATTTAAATACATTTTAACAAGTAATGTTACAGTTTTCTGACAGGTCTTATGCATAACGTCTTACAGTGATGGTAATAAAACGAATGGATGTTGTCAGACAAAAGTTTATAAAGTACGATCATTGTTACACGTAATTCCAAAATATATTTTAGTGTCCACTGTTCTTATGACTTAACGTATTATTACATATACAGTGTAGGTTTAAATCAAACTGTTACTCTGGAGACTGTTGGTTAATATGCTAAAGTGTAATAAACCTGGTGCCTTAGAAACTAATAAATGATAACTGACAATCCTTATTCATGATCTCATCTTTAATCGAAACAAATAAAAAAAATATCAACCCAACCATTAATTCTCTTAAGTGATGTTTTTATTAGTATGGTTTGAGTGATTTTAAACATTTTAATTAAGATGTTGAAAAAATCATTTAGCTGTTAGTTTTTCATCAAGTCGTAACGAGAAATAAGAAACATAACTATGATTTAAAATTTAAAACACATCTAAATATAAATTAGTAAAATATTAGAAAAAATGTACAACCTTATGCTTTTGTGTTTTGTCAAGATAACTCTCTACTGAGTAAACATGTTACCGCACTTTTAATTATATATATAAAATAAACCATCAAACTATCAAACAAAAAATTAACAAAATATACAAATATCTATATGTTTACAATAATTTATGATATATGCTATTGTTGTTGGTTTACCCCCTATAATGTTAAGAACTCGCCATTTTCCCTTTGGACAAAGCATTCAAGGCTATTCCTTCGTTACCGGAAATCAATTACCACTATAAATGTGCTTGCTATTTTTACACAGAACCAATAACAGTTAGGCATGTATTCATAATTTAGTTATTTTATATTCAATATTTACAATTTTTAAACATTTTCTTACAGTTAACTAAAAACTGAATCCATAAACCTCATACAACAGTTTATAGCAATCATCATCTCCCATTATTTGTAAGGATTTAGTGCACTCACTTACATACAGCTGAGGAATATAGCAAATGTATTAACAGAAAATGTGGTCAAAACCAAATCCCTATCTTCACAAGAATGTATGAATTAATATTTACAAAACGGATATTCCTAATTATCATGACTGAACAGAATATTTATAAAACATGCTTTAATACTATGGACACTTAATTCAAACATAGCTACAAATCCTTATAGTCTTTTAGCTTGTTTGTCACGTATAGTATGTTCTATATACAGCAATGGAATTGGTTGATGTCAGCCTTGTCTATTTTGTGAATGTTATCAAGTACTCAGGGTAAGCCTGGGTGTCGTTGAAAATGATAAACATTTTTGGTTTGTTCGTGTCATCGACTACAGAGTCGTATAAAATGTGACCTTTCTTTGCTGGAGGGACACGCATTCCTCCTTTTCCCTGTGTGAAGTCCCCTGCGAGGACTCGGCATCTGTACATCTTTTTCTGCCCAGCTGGGTTAGTAGGCGAGTATGTGTCTCTGGCTGAATATTCGGAGCTGCACGCGAAGTACACACCATCGCCATGAACAGTTGCTGTAATGATAAGTTAACAATGTATATGGATTCTGTCATTATTTTATGTTTGTTTATATGTTGAGGGGACTTATATTCATACTATTGTTATTATGAGGATGACATACATAGATTCTATAACTAGGTTTAAAATGGAATGCAATAATACACTAACCGTTTTTCCCACAGAAGCTTCGGTTGAAGCCATACATGTTGATACTGTCTACAGCACCCTCTGCAGTTCCATGCCACAGCATTTTCTCACTCTGCCCGCCGCAGCTTCGGTCCATCTCTGCTTTTTTAGTCATATACTGTTGGTACAGTGTCTGGTTTTGTATTCTTTCAATCTATTGCCACAATAGTAAGATACATGATTAAAATATTTGGTGTTTATGCCAATATGAAAGTAAACATTTTTTTAATCAAATTTACAATTTGCTGTAAAACTTACCTTAACTATTGTGGGATTATCTTTTCCAATTGTAGCGTTGAAATCTTTCAACACGTCTGTATACTCGGAATCAGTTGCTTGCATCGGTACAACGATTACTGGATCCTGATCGGTCATCGGGGTCCATGTCGTCGGAGGCTGAAGACCGGAATCTAAGACTGACATTTAAGGAAAATAATTAAGAAGACACTTTAAATAATGGAATTGAAGTTGATACGGGAATATTACTTTGCTAATAGATTATCAGCCGACCATCAAACTAACAAAAAGTTTACTTACCTTTGGTCGCCTGTAGCTTGTCTTTCCGTAAAACTTTCGCCCGGTCGCTCTGATCATGGACAGGATATTCTTCCATGGTCGAAAAGTCAATTTCGTAGCGGGTACCGTTTTCATCACAAAATGTAGCTTTTGGTTGTTGTTGTTGGTAGTCGTTTTCGATCGTATGGTTTAGTTCCTCTGGATAAGGTAGCAGTTTTCTACCGTCATCGCCTTCATCAATTACTGACCATTCTACACATTTCGCGGTGATCTTTTCTCTCTCTTTCGTCAGATGCAATCTTTGAATATCCATAATCATGTGATCGATCTCATTTGAAGCTTTTTTAACATTCACAGGCAAACCTGATAGTCTAATACGAGGAGGGCGTTTTTCAAATATCATCTCTACACCAAGTGATCCTTTAAATTCGTCAAGCCTTGTTCGCTGTAGTTAAAAAAATATATGATACTCGTATATATATATACACTATGCACTACATTGTCAACACAATTCCACACTTACAAGAATTTACACACTCTTAGTTCATATATCCCTAGCAACCAGTTGAAGCTCTATGTGTAACTAAAATAAACTTTTTAAAGTTAAATGTATGTTAGCTTCTAGAAATGCAAGGAAAGGTCAAGCCAATGATGTAAGCCACAATATTTATTCGATTTACTACTCATCTGCAGTACTAAATGCATGAATTAGCTAAATGAATGAGTCAGATCTTGTGAATTATATTAATATAATGTAAAGAACGTTTCAAATCAAAACGCTCCAGTGATTGAAATGCAATAAAAATGGAAGAGCAGGTAGGAGAAAATAAATAAAGTCCAACTGTTCCTAACTTCTATTAATCGTATCATTATTGAAATATAGAAGAGTTTGTACCATACCAGTATTATCAACGGCTTATGAAAAAAGGAGCGTTATTTGCCAAAGGATGCTTTATACCTAATTTGGTTTAAGTACGTCCATTCGTTTTGAAGGAAAAACATTTTCAAACCGATTGTTTCTTTCTTTCCCCTAATGGGACCGCTCTCCTGCCCCAAGGGAGCAACACCTTCCTTTTATACAATGTTTAGTCCCTTTTTCCTACAGATGATATAGAACAAATTTGTTGATAATACCTATATTTATACAAAAGAATACAGTTTTTAAAAGAGTTATCATTATATTCCCTATTGCGGGCCATACCCTCTATTTATAAAACGTTTAGAACCCTTTGGCCAAATATGTTATAGAACAACTTTGATAAAACCATCCTATAGTTAAGAAAGTGACGATTTTTGAAAATGTACCTCTTTTTGCCCTATTTGGCCCGCCCATCTGCCCCATGGGGCCATACCTCCCGTTTCAGACCAAATTAAGTCAAAACCTTTTAGCCGGAAAGGACTGAGAGCGTTTTAAAGGAAAAGTTAGCGGACGACGGACGCTGTGCCAGGGTATTGCCTCACTTAACCGTTAGTACCAGGTGAGCTATATAAATGATAACATTTCTGTATCTGTTTATACGTACTTGGGTGTCCGAAAAATCCTTAATTAAAGGATCGTCAACAATATGTTCGGTTATATTTTTGTCGCAAAAGAATTCTACATCTCTGTAAGCGGCATCAAGAGAATTTTCAACTTCCCCGTATATGACGAGAGTGATGCTGGACACTGAAGATAGTTCGTCAGTCTTATATCGAAATGACATGTCCGGAGGCGCAAAACCTTGGGAGGTAAGCAAATCATATTAATTTGATTATTGATCATATATCTATTATACATGCTGATAAACCAGAGGCACAAAGTCTGTTATTTTTCGTTATCAAAATATTTTATTGATAGATTGAACAATCAAATGGAATGCATAAAAGGCAAGCCTATATAAATACGTCTTCTTTATAGGTAACATGGTAACATACCCCAAGGTGGCGTATTGACATTATATATCATTTGGATGTACGCCCCTTTCTATGAAAACTGATAAGTATCTATTGACATCTATATAGTATAAAAGCAATGGAATGGTTACTAAACCCCCATCCTCATTTAAAAGGAGGTGAACGGCTAAGAGCCAAAGTTATAGAAGCGTGTCAATTTAAAAACTCCAGGAAACACCAAAAAATATTCATGATATTTATGATAAAAAAATTATGCTGAATTGTGAATACATTATGAGGCACCTAAATATAATCTGAAGTATGCATGGGCCTCATGTAAAAAAGAAATAACTCTTTTAATATCAGAAACCTAATCCGTTTTCCGACGGGATCATGCAAAAACGTCCTAGATCGACATCAAACAATTAGGTGTAAATGATAAGCTTTGTTGAGCAATCATCACTTTTATAGACATGTATCGTCATATCATTCATTCTGATTTCTTCGAAATATAAGAAAATTTGTAATGATAAATGGCAAACTCAATTGATTCAAGTATATGTGTTACATGAATGCTATAAATGAATCAAAAGAATAAGAGAACTTTATCTTATACTAAATATTGTGAACCTTTGACATTCATGATTTTGAACAGCATTTTAACAAGAAAGTATTCCCGTTCAGCATAACAATCAACCTGTTTGAAATAGATGATTATTTCCTGTAAACGAGATAACTATCTTTCAACGAAACAAATATCGTATTTTAACGAGATGAATATCGTGTCCAAGCTTTCACTGTTTCATAGTTAGCACTTTCTAAGGAGGTAACTGACGCGTTTTTTAACTTGATAATAGAACTTAAATGACATAATAACCGCTTTTTAAAGAGATTACCATATACAATGTGCATAACCTTGAAATTTCTCATCTTTTCCCCCCTTTTACTTTTTACCCCTGATGTAACATCTTTAAAGTCTGTTTGCCATGTATGAACCATTTCAATTTTCTGTAACAAAAGGATTCTCACCAAGTGGTCTCCTGATGTATTTTCCAATCATTCCTGGTCTGTTTGATTCTACGTATTTCTTTACATTTGATGAAACGTCTGTAAAGTCAGTTTGTTTGGTAAGAACCACTTCAATTTTCTCTAACTTCTTGAATGAGTTTCCAGTAATGACTTTGCATAATGTCTCACTAAACATTCTTGTTTCTGAAAATGATATCCAAATTGTATAAAGGAAGTAATGTATTGTAAAAAGAGATGTTTTTCGGAACGGTTGTCCCAAATCATTAAAGAAAGAAGTAAACGCTTATTTGTATGCTTGATCTAGCTGCCTCTCTGTCTTTCTCTTTATCTCTATCCGTGCGTGTTTGTATTTGTAAGCATTTATGTGTTTGTATGTGCATATAAAGCAGATAACCAGCAATTACTGAATACACGTGCTGATATTAAAGCATATTCCTTCGGCCGACCGGTAGACGAATCCCAAATACAGGACAATATTCATCTGGAAGTCGTGTATCATGAGATTCAATAGATAAAGAAGTACATCCGAGATAGTGAATAAATCTATAAATCCAGTTAGCTAAAGAAATTAATTAATTTATAGCATCTTACTTAAATCAAATCATTACTAATAAGTTTTACAATTATATTTTCAAACAATTTATCACAATGCCAAAACTTAATTATGAGTATCTGTTTAGTGCGGAATGCAAATGCTGATCCGGATATTGTTTACAGTCATGTTACAGTAACCGTTTAATTTATTAGGCGACGTAACAGAACTTCCTTTTTCTAGAATGTACCTATGCGGCAGGCTTTCTGACTCTGAAGACAATTGCAAATGTTCATCCTTCCACCCACCCAATTAGAATATTTTCTGGCGTCAGTGTTTTTCTTTTTACAGATGATATCCGTTCATTCTAACGTCGTGGTATATTGTGTGGTGCCCCAGGAAGAGCAAGTGGGACTGGTGAGCATGATCTTCATGGAGAGTTTTTCATGTTGAGGACTGTTTGGCATACAATTTCAGATCACCTGTTACTTTAGCACAGTTCAATGATAAATTGATGCATATCAATTTCATAGTTAGCTAGAAATTGGGTGATTCTTTGTTCCCACTGGTCACTCCAAATTATTCTTATATATATTTATATACCACGACAATAACTTGCCAAGACATAAGTATTAAAGATAAAATTAGTTGAAATTGTTGTGTTGTGGTTAATTTGTGGCCATTTGATAATATCTTCAGCTGTGTATGACGCGTGCAGGATTCTATGGATATTTTAGTAAAATAAACACCAATTACCCGGAATTTATATTTTGCAGGACAAGATGACCAAGGGAACCAAAAACTAAGAGGAGCAGTTTATCTGAAAAATATTACGTATGATAATGAAGGCAACCTCTTTGAATGATATGCAACGAAATTCCACCAAAAAACCGACACTTGCCGCAAAATAAACCATTGTGCAGTGGTTTTGTTGAGTCATTCAAACAGTTTATATATAATTTTAAACATACCTGTAGAAATCAGTGGCACAGCAACCGATTTATATCCCTCTTCATCAGCTTTTGTCAGAGCTAGGCGCAGTGATTTTCCCAAATCTCCTTGGGTGTTGACCAAGATGATTGATTTACGTTTCATTCCTTTAATCGGTATCAAGGCAATGCCGTGCCGTGATAATGTTTTATCTGAAATGAATTTTTGCATTAAAAAGTATCAATTTTGTTAAAACTGTTTATTACACGAATAAATACATCCATATTAAATTATACCCACTCCTTTTTGAGACTTCCTTGTCCAAATCCCATCCTGTTCTCTGTTGAATGGCGTATGCAACTCCGTCTGAAACGTTAAGAACTCAAGTGAATTAAAGCATACATTTTTTATTTCGGAGCATTGAGTTTGCAATTTGCACGATTACATTATCTATTAACGCTTATTATTTTTTTAGTATTATTTGAATTTGTTTATGTATTTTTTCATTCTTTTCTTGTGTGTGTGTGTGTTCGGGTACGTGAGTGTGTGTGTGAGTGAGGGTGGGGGTATCATGTATTTATATGAATAGAAGTTTATTACATTCGTACCTGTCATATTGCAATGCTTGTCTGTAGAACAAACAATAGCTTCACACGCAGCTTCAGTGATGTCTCCAACTCGGATAGTTACAGTGGCAGGTCCAAAAGTTGCCTCTGCTTCAGAGGTTGACGCGGGCTTTCTTGATGATTTTGTTTTCGGCATATCTAATATGCAAGCAAATAATTGGCTTATTCATATGGTACTGCTTTGGTGATTCGGCGATGTTAATGTACTTTTCATTGGTTAATAACCAAGAACGACTTGGTAACGGAAACTACACACGTGTCACTATTTCTGTTCAATAATTTTTCTTTCTTAATTACTTATCGCCGTCATGTTTGTAACATGCAAATTCTTTTTGGGCATCCGCACTGACATCAGATTGACGTTGCAGAATGTATCTTTTAACAGACAGCTACAGAATGAGTTGCTTTACGGTATTTGCCGTCAAGTTACATTTTGGATTTCGTTACGTTTAAATTTAATTATTTCGTAACGTCCGGAAATATTGCTTAAGACACAAACTTATCAGTTAAACTTTGATGAGGTTATATGACTCTAACTGTAGCTTGTAATGTGTAAGATAACAAAATCTGTATAACAGTGATGATCAAAAACTTCTCAAACTTATTGCTAGATATTTAATCGAAATTGACAACAACAATTTAAAATAAAACAACCGCTATATCTCCTCCTATCAAGGAGATTTCAGATCGATTGAAACGTGTTTAAGGTTTACTAAGTCTCAAAAAGATGATGCAGTCTGTAATACGGCATTTAGGCCGATATCTTCATGAAGATACATAAAATTCATCAACTCTTGGGACAAAATTGAATGCTACGAAATGAAATATTTTCTAAAATAAATGTATAAACCAAGATCATGCGAACTTAATATCTTTTTTAATATGTGTGAAAAGGTTCAAACTAAGACGGTTGTAGTTTTGAGAAATAATGAAAAACCTAGTAAAACAATTTAAAGTATTTACTATTTATGACTCGCATTGATCACATTACGGGAAAACAAAACACGTTGTATTCCTCACGTACTCTATTTTCTCCGTTCATATTTCCATTATTCAGTCTCCTTTCTAAATTGGGCATTAGCCATCACAACCGAGTACGAGTGACTCAAGCAGACGACAACAATGGCGCATTTAGCTGATAAGCATAAATATTGTGCGACATGTATCAATTTATCTCGGCATACAAAATGTATTGCCCTCTTGTAGTATGAAAAGGCGAGTCTTTGTGTCTCTCAATAGCACATGATTTATATCATAGAAACAAAAATCCTGTTTCAATGTTTGTTAGTTTGTTTACTTTTGATTCTATTTGTTGAAGATAGATTGATTGGAATATGCATCTAGTTGAAAGCATGATGTCATTGTATGTCATATGCCAAATTAACGAAGGGACGTGCTCAGGCAGCCGGCACGATTTGTTTGAATTATTTCTAGTTACTGCATGATAAATTAATAATTTGCGAAACCTCTTCAACCACAAACCAAGCTTATATAGGGAAAAAGGACAACTGTTGAATGCGTCAGAAAGACAAAATTCGGAGATTGTTGTGAAATGAAGACAAATGCATCACGTGTCAAATGTTTGAAAAATCAAAAGTAGTCTAATTTACGTAATATTTATTTTAATTTTATAATTTCCTTTTTTGAAACATTTTTCAGCATTACAGAATAATTACAATATTAATTTACGTAATATTGTTATCTAAATAAAATTGCAAACTTTGACGCATTTCAAAAGAAGTTGACATAAAGACACATTGTCATTATATTATATTTTACGAGGTAGAATAGATATACACCACATTTCGTATTTATTGGTGGAAAATAAACCTCGGAGCTGCTTCCGTGTGTTATTTTGTCCAAAAACATCAAACATCCCTAATAAATTCCACCAAAAAGTGCATATTTGTTAATTATTTTTTAAGTGTAATGCTTATTAATACTTCTTTGTACAGTTGTTGATGTTACAAATGTTTTAAATATTTAATTGATTATACTTACTTGAGTTGTTGGGTTGTTGAAGAGAAGCAGTACTTTTGAATATTCGTTTTTGTCTCCAATTAACATCCGAGTCCGGTTGTGTAGGAACATCTGAGTGACCGCTAGCAGATGACCATTTGGTTTCCTCGTCTTGAAAGGCCTGGTATTACATATGGAATAGAAATTCTTAGCTCGCAATACCAAAATATATAAAAGCGGAAATTACAGGAATCCGTTAAGTGAGATCATGTGTGATACAGAAATTCTACCGAGATCACGGACAATTCTGAATCCCTGACCAAAACTATTAGGGGTTGTTTTAAATGTAATGATTATTGATTCGACCACAGCAATCGACAACGAAAAGAAGGAATCGGGACTTGTCGGTAAACGAAAAATGTCTCCAGCGACTCATCCTCAAATAAGCATGGCGACCCCTCTTTACTTCGGACAACTACAGCATCGCTTGTTTAAAATTTCCAAATAAAACATTCGAATATGGAAAAATATGCATATAATTACCCCTTCCATAGACGTTCGTCTTTCGGGTTAGTCACGCTTCAGTGATTTTGATTACTAAATTCCGGGAGAAATCCTGACAGAAAACGTTATCGACTTTTTCAAATACATGTACATCACATCTTTTTGGTAATCGCGTTCTTTTCCCTTTCAGTATGCGTTATCAATTAGTGACCGAAAAATTGAAGTGTATTGATGATTAACGTGTTTCTTATTTTGATTTCCTTTTATATATGTTAAAGTAAATCACTCGAAAATATCTATAGATACATTCTACTTGGCTGTAGCGTTCTGTAATGGTAACGAGAAAAAGGAAAAGCGCGTAAAACAATCGCGAGGTCGAGTCCGCACCCCACTCTAGAAGACAGTGTTATACATTTAATTCACGTATTATATAGATATATATAATGTCCGCGCCTTTCCCCAATACTTACCTGAATTGATTTGTCATCTTTCTCATATATGACGAATTGAACCTCCTTCAGGGTCTTTGGATCGAATTCGTTGACAATTTCGAACATTTCTGCAGCAACAATATCATGAGGGTACCCAAGGTTGCCAGTTCCCAGAGCTGGGAAGGAGATTGATGTCATCAATTCATCGTCTGCCATTTGCAGGCAACGTCTAATAAAATCTTGAAATTGCTGTAAATTGACAATGAAGAAAAATGGAATATCAACGGAATAGTTTTTATAATTTGAAAAAAAAGTATGTGGCAGTCTAATTCATCTTGTGTTCTATATTCATTATTCTATGTATCTCATTAAGATATATTTTACTGAAATAAGCCTTCAATTTCCCTCACTCTGTAAGATATTCTCGATCCAATGAAATTGAGTAGTTGTGTAACATTCACGTGAAGTATTGAAGAGCATAATTAGAGAGCTAATTAATTTTCCTTTATTTAATTTGAATTTTTTTTTTTCGTTTCTCACTCTTGTACTAACAGATAGGAATTGATGTGAAATTACCAGGCTTTGTACTCAGCTTTGCATCTAAGATGGCTCCCGAGGCCTCTTATTATTTGGATTTAAATATTATCTGATTTCGATCATATTTGCTATTACGTTATATCTTTGGATTATTTACTATAAGGTGGCAGTTTTGTGAACATTTAAAAAAAAATCTTTTGATGGCGGTGTTTTATCGTCCATTCGACTTTTGTGACAATGCAGGTAAAACGTTTAAAATAGACCCCAATACTAAAATTGAACCCGGGTCAGTTTTCACCGACAAAATTGGACCCTATTTAGTTTTTCTTTTCATCACTCCCGTTACCTATCTAAAAGTATATCTGATGAAGAACCTAACGTAACAAATCTGATTTTCCCAGTACGTTTCATGATGTTACACCCATGTTAACAATTATCAGTGGCAAATTTAAAGAGTTATAGAATAGAATCTTTTCGACAACTATCAAATTTCAGTTATAGACAGATGTGTGTGTTTAGAGAGCTGTATGCAATACTAATTCGGCTACTAAGAGACATAGAGCTGAAGACCTTATCAAGGATTATACAAAAATAAGAGATGTTTGTTTTATCCATGTGTGATATGAATGGAGGTTTCTATCTTTATGGCACAACCGACGCCACCACCACTGCATTTCATTGAAAAATCATTAACAAATCAAAGTATGTCATCTTTAGGTATCATTACCTGAAAAGCCATGTCACTCTTATAGTTATTCAATGCTCCATGGAAAATGTGTTTGCATGCGAGCTGTCCTCCTGTTGTCGTAGCCACGTTGCCGTACTGAATACCAGCCGGATAGCCAACATGACATTCGTCCTGAATCGATTGTCCTGCTGCTTTGAGGATTGAACTAGATACAGCTCCAGTTTGTAACTGTAGACCACATGACGTGGTGTTTACAATGACGTCAGTCTATAGAAAATAAAAGAAGATGTAATGCATTCATACTAAATTACTCTATTTGTATATTTTTTCAAAACTTAATGTTCCAATTAAAAAAAAACAGTGTGTCTTACTTTCGCGGAAGCGATCTGCCCTTTGACAATCTGTATATTCAAATTTTCTCTCTTACTGGTAGCAACCTTTTTGTCTAAAATACACAAATACAAGTATATGTTAGATATATAAGCATGCATAGGTATGCAACAATGAAATCGAATATAACTTATGGCTTGCTACTAAAACACTTGCGTGAAATACAGATGACATTCAACGAACATGAGGATACATTTTATTTGACTTTGTTACTCTAAAATCCAAATTTCATTTCTTTACAAACGTTAAGCGAATAGCTTCCAAAGACAATATAATTCAGTTTAATATATTTGAAAGTAACTTGAATTGTATAGGAGCAGTGTTGTGCAAACTTTTCTATTATATAACTCAATTTGAGCAGGCATCTACTAAGATAGGTATTTTATCATTTTGAAAACAAACGCACAAACACTTATACAATCTCACTTCTGGTAAGTTGATGGAATCATATATCTCACAGGCAATTAATTAATTAGAATTTCAGATAATTGTTGTTCAGTGACTATACGATTTCGTAGAAACACATTTTTTTTTATCATATTTGATTCTATTAATAGATTAAAGCACTGTATCACAGAATATGTTTGTAGTATTTGCAAGGAAAGGATAGGATTTACCTTTCTGGCCGATGCGTTTCCATTGATCGTTAACAGGTTTCTTGTGATTTACCACAGATGCTTCTCCTAGCTGACATTTGAGTTCCTCGGCGAAGCAGGAGACCGCTGTACGATTAATGTCACACAGGTAAATTTCATTCACAGAGGTATGTGTCTCCTCTTCCATGAATTCGAGGATTGTTTCAATGATGACATGTGTAGCTTTATCCTCAGGATATTGGAATATTCCTGTACCCAACGCTGGTATTGCTATGGATGTATATTGTCCGCGACCACATTCTTCTAGGCTCTTCCAAACAACTCCGTCAAGATATTCTTGTTCTCTTTGTTTTCCATCTCGCCAGTTGGGGCTGTTTGCATGTGCTATCATTTTACATTTCAGGTTTCCTGGTTTGCTACAGTATATGTCTCCGTCATGAAGATGACCTTTCCGTTTGACGTATTCTGTACACTCATCTTGAATACTCTTCCCACCTAGATATGTTAAATTAATTATATACTGTTAAACGTCTTTAGCAAATATGTTTTATTAACAGTCAAAGACTTAATATTAATATTTCTCTTGGATACGTTTCATACCAAAGTATGCTTAAATAATTATATACTGCTGCGCCTCTTTAGCAAACATGTTTTATGAATGGTAAAATACTGCATATTAATTTCAAAAACAGTTTATCTGAGAATGTTTGCTTACCTTTTGTTACGATTGATTTTGCTAGTCCACCAGCATGATTCAGGCTACTGTTTGCAGCATTAACAATCACGTCCGCTCTCAGTTGAGTAATGTCGCCTTGGAACGTCTTGATAACAGTCCCCTTCTTTGTTGTCCCAGTTGCTATCAACTAATGATATGAAAATAGTAAAATATCAAAATTATAGTTTTAAAGTTAAATATTTAAAATATATTCTAGTATTTTCCGATTATTTTAACCAAATGAAAAAAACAACAACAAAAAACCACGATTAACACGTCAATTACCTTAGGTTGTGAATCCAAAGTTGAACCAGGATGGCTTGACCGTGTTAATTCTTTCTTCCCAGTTGTTGAAACTTCTATGATACAGGTCCGTCTAGTTTCGATATCGCGCCGACATGACACCCAATAATCAGATTGTAATATCTCTTGGATTCCCGGTTTATCCAAAGAGAAACATTTAAATTTTACGTTCGAAGCTAGATCTGCAACCAAAGGTTTTGCATGATTCAAATCATCTCTCGAACCACGAATGACCATATCCTCATCTGATAGACTGATCTTGATATTTCCATGGGCTGACCTTCTTTCAATTAACGTCAACTTGTCGCGTTTGTACTGCTTGAAGTACTTGGATATTCCGGGTTCAAGTTTCATAGACTCCTCTATGATTGTATTTTTGCCAAGGAAGTCATCAATGGTTTCTAAAATTTCCCCACAATGTTCAGCTATTGTTAGTATCTGAACTTGACACCTTGTTATGTCAGCTTCAACCTGAACCATTCCAGGAAACTTTCTCGTGAAATTATCGCAGATTTTCTTCCACGGATCCTTTGAGAGTAATGTTATCGAAAGTCTGTCGATTTGGTGTGACTTCTCCATAACTCGTGCTTTGATTAGATCTGCCGCCTTGACTATTTCGGGTTGGGTAAGACTGTACAAAACGATAGAACTGTCACTTGGAAGGACCTCCCATGAACATCTAATACCGGCTTCCTTCATCTTGGATTTCAGGTATTGATGAACGGCGTCAGTTTTAAGAAAAAGCAATGCTGCATTTGAAAACTGTTTCTCCATCTTTGTATGAGATATCTTGCTCATGGTTTCATATATATTCACTTGTGCTAACTTGATATCAGTGAGTTGACCTTCAAATAGAAGTTTACCTCTATCGGTGTCTGCTGTGACAGCCAGGTCTGGTATATCTCGGCGCAATATTTTCAATGTATCCAAGTCACATAGTAGCACCAGCTTCGGAATACTAATGTTCATATCCTCTCTTATTCTTTTCTTTTTCCTTTCAAGGTCATTTTCCGCCTTAAGTCTTGTTTCTTCGATCAACCGTGCTCTCTGGTCAACTTGTCTATGATACCCAATTAATGTTACTTCAGACGACTGATCGTCATAGGACACGTGTACTGAAGAGGAGTCTGAGGACGCGTCAGCCCATACCTTTGCCTTGAAATCATCATTCCAAATTTCTTTCAACATTTTTATTGTTGCAATCTTGAGGCTTTTCTCGATCTTGAACATTGCTTGCAGCACATCATTATTCCACGTCTTTGCCATTTTTCTAACATTCTTTGTAGTTTTCGAAAGAGTTGGTGAAACTGAAAACTGGACGTCATCATTACGTTCGGGCCAATCAATCCGAGCATTAATGGCTTCTAGTGTTTGATCAACTTCTTTTCTGCCATGCTGGTACAGGAATGCATACATCTTGATTTTATCAGTGTCCTGTATTTCTATTGGCGGAGGGGCTTTAAAGGCGTGCGTTTGTCCATCTCCGTCACTCACCTGACCAAGACCAGTATAATGGGGATGTACAGACAAAGTAGAATTGTCCAAAACCAACTGTCGATGATCGCATACGCTGTCTACCACTGCAATAAAACGTTTTGAATCAACATTCGCAACATATTGTCCGTGGTCAATTGAAATAAAATTATGTTGGCCATTATTTAGTTCCCCCGTACGTAGACAATTCAATTACGCACAAGAAAAATAAAACAAAACTTTCAGTTATGCTTGGTTACATGTCAAACAAATATATTCGACCGATGACTCATGATTAACTTTGAAATAGGCTAAGGAAAGTGAAATAGAACATTTTTGATTTAATATAATTACCTTTACAATCTTCAAAGAAGATAATACATGAGTTGTCAACGTCTGACATTTCTACTTTTTGTATATCACCTCCCCCGCTTCTTCTTCCGTTCTCAAAGAACATTTCCAGTGCGTCTGAAGTCGTGTTGGGATTCAGGTTACCAACATACACACAGTTCGTGACTGCAACTCTCTCAGCTTTAAGAAAGCTACCCTCCAGTTTACGTTTTTGACATAAACTTGCAAACGTATCAAAGTCTGAAATATTATAGAAAAGCTGTAAATTAAATTGATTTTGCTGTAAATATTGATCTGTTTCTGATTAATTCGATGAAGTATCTGATATCTTAGTACGATACTTTAAAAGTATTTTAACTATTGAAATGACTATTGACATCAGAAAAGTTATGATGATATGTTGTCGTTTTTTAAACGCTATTATTTGTGATACCATCATAGCGAATTAAGTTAAAGCCGACGAAAAAGCAACTTTATACCAAATGAATGATCAGTACACATCTCATCTCTTGCATAAAATTTAAATAATAATAGACCTAAACTCAGATCTGCTGCGATTTTTCGAAGTAGATAAACGAAGGGCTATTGTCCTACTTATGCAGTGGAAAACCGCAACATCGCGTCACCCATAATTCAGTGTGTATTCATCAGCAATTTCCCGGTTAGATACGCTGACATACGGAAAGGTGAGTAAACTGTCCAAAAAGCTGGCGTCCCTCTGAGACGTCGCGACGTCAGGACAGAAGTTTACATCTGTCCCATCTCTAAAACTAGTTTCAAACGACAACTAGAATGCCAACCAACAATGGACGTTTAGTGTTCTAGAACAGTCAAAAACATTGGATGCGACAGTTTGGTTTGATGAGAGGGGGTCCTTTCCTCGAGCCCACACTTAATCAACAACGACAGGTTGGTTTGAGGAGAGGGGGTCCTTTCCTCGAACCCATACTTAATCAACAACCACATAAACGCCGTTGGCAATGGTGCCGTGCGAAAGTTCAAAACGTCTGAAGTTGTTATAAATATTCAACTTCGAACAATAAACAGTTTAATGTGTTTATGTTAAGTAAGGTTCTGGCAGCAATTGCCACACGCGGCAGTTAAACAATGTATAGGTCACTATATTGCAACGATTGTTTTAGTGTGACAATCTATAACGGCGAGCACACCCTGGAAAACGTTCCCATCAGGGAACAGTAAGTGTATTATTTGTGACGACTGTGAGAAAGGTCGGTTTGTTTCGACGCCTGTTTAGAATTTATTTTATTTTTAAACAGAGAATTTAAGTACATTCAACATTAGATCATAGTATAACTATAAAAAAATATTGGATAATTCTGTAATTAATTTACATCAAATATTTGATGTTTGGTTCGGTTTTATTTTGTTTAAAGAGACATCACGTGAAGAGCCATTTTTTTTTAATGAATGTATATATTGTATGCACTTCCACTTATGATACCTCGCTATTCCCATATTCATAGTCCGTTCCTAATGTCCAGTTTGACCACTTGATTTGTTCGGGAAAGCCCTGCTAAAAATAGCGCCAATAACGTCACCTGACTCGGCAGTAAACACAAGTGGTCTGAGCAAGATGAAACGGTTTCCAGAGGGGCCCCCAGAGAGGGGCCGTGAGACAACTGCAACTTCTTACCGCGCTATGAAACCAAGAAATATGATTTCTGAGTCCGTATTCAAACTTATTGAACAGTAATTATTCATCATCAGAAGTTAATTGCACGCTTGCCAATATTCAGAATTTAAGTTTATTTATAAAGCTTTAAACATATTTGTTGCCAATAAAATTGAATAAGGTATGGGGCACAAGTTTTTTCAATTTATCACAGCCTTCTCCCGTCATACATTTACAATTAAATGTCAACAATGATAATAGGCATACAGTAGATATTTATAAACATATATTGAACTTAGTACCAGAATGTGACCGGTACAGATGGTACGGGGCTAAACACCTTCCCTCAACCATGGGACAAACCTTTCTGATTTTTCTTTTAGATATTGCCGGGGCAGAGGAGGCCGGGTATTCATATTAGTACTAATTTAAATTTTGCATGTAAAACCAAAAATAATCGTTTAATTCAGCAATATAATCAAATCATACCATTTTACTGAACCCGGTAATATTATAAATTATGTAAATCTAACAGCGCACGTATCTTGATGACCCCTAAAATACGCCGTGGGCCTTCGCAACAGTTATCCCGTGGAGGGCCTGATGGCAAAATCAAACTAACCAGTCACGTATCCCTTCCTTTCGCATAAACCACTGTATAATCATAGAAACACAAAGTAAACTCTCTCCGATAAATGCCCATTAACATATTAAACTAAGCCCATCTGTGTTCAAACTCAGACAAAGATACTAGCGAGCTTAATAGTTTTAGATATTTATTCATAACATAAACAGCGCTAGCATTTCTGTCGATTCCATTTCAGCTTATATTTTAACCGGCTATCCGGAAGAATACATGCACCGTACTAACTGCTAGGGCAGTAATTTTCTCCTTTGAATACTGCCCACCTGCAATAATGATTCCGTAACGTACTCCTTGCGCAATCTTTTGACCATTTTGCAACTTTTCGTTTCGGAGCTGACACGGTACAACACTTTTCTTTCACTTATTTCTACACGGCCTGTCATTTTGTTTACAAAGAAACGGTGTGCTATGCGCATGCGCTAGTAGAGGGAAATCCCTGAACAAAACGTTGGTCAGACAGGTAGAAATACCGATGATTTTCTTAGATTTAATCATTTTTATGAATCTGTTTTAGCCAAATCCGATCGTTATTTTCCATAAGGAGTCTAACTTGATATGTTTATGTAGTATTTGAAAAAAAGACAAAAAATAAAGTTACTTCACCGTGATGCCCCTTTAACGTCCTATTGACATCTAAGGTCATTTATGAACGTGCCACCATGTGTGTTTTTAAGCATGAATGCGTCTATGTGTGCCGGGGTATGTTGGTGTATTTGCCGTCTTGTGAAAGCGCAGATCTGATGCCGACTTCATAGTGCTATCTCACTGAAATACCTTGAAGAAGGCACCCAGCACAGCATTCCGCCCGGTCACATTATACTGACATGTATCTTCGTTGTTTGTTTTTAGAGTTGATGACATATCTATATATTTTTTTCCAATTAACAATAACATAACTTGTCCTAGTGATACTAAATACTGTCCATTTTAACGCTGTTTCTAAAAAACAAAAAGACGCATAGACGATTAAATAGGAGTAAAATTTGTGTTTTACAACAAATATTTAAAGCTCACCAATATTTTTGTCAAACGTCACAAGAATTGTTTCTTCACCAAATATCAAAGATTTTGGAAGGGCTGAAGCTTTTAGTTCCAGAAAGTTCTCCAGTGCATCTCTGCTTGTGTCGGGATTGACATCCCGGAGTAGGACTTTATCCTCACACATCTGTACAGGTGGGGGCGGGACAAACATCTTCACATCCAGTGTCCTGCCATCCAGGACATGTTTTCTTCTGATGACTTCGTCAGTTACTGCAATGTATTCACCATGAATCAGCTAACAAACCATTCAGTGAAAATTCATTGTCGGGTCTTTCGATGCAATTACGTTTTTGAAAGTGTTAAGAATATCAAAGTATCATCTTTAAACGTATATGTAAAGGTTATTACAACATTTCGTCTTTTTTCTTTAAAAATGACAACTTTACAATAAATATACACCAGTATGTACTTTAATATGCATTATCATGACAAATACTAAGTCCAACCATGCAAAGGTCAGTAGCATACAAACCTGAGGCGTCCTCAAATGTGATGATTGCAATGACTTTTTCAGCATCGAAGTCGAACTCCTTGATATTTCCTCCTCCTGATTTTCTTTTGTTTTCAAAATAGAACTGAATAGTATCACATGATGTATTTTGTGACATCCCGTGGACTTCTATAGTGGATAAATCCTCCTGATCGTCTATGTCACTATCTGATGTTTCTTCCTCCGATTCATCGTCACTTTCACATTCAACGCGAAATTCTTCAATTTCGATAATTGCCTTTTTATAAAGAATTGGACGACGAGCTAGTACACGTGGAACCACTGAAACAACAAATGAGAATATATATACTTAGTGATAGTGGATCAAAGTATGACGGTATGTTCTTTTTGCTATATTTAATAGGTTTTGACTCAGTTGGATCATAAGAACAGTATACACATATCGAATGATTGTTTAATTTCACAACACATCTATTGTTGTTAATGCCTCATAATATAATCTCAGAAAGACCAAAGGCAGATATCTACTCCCATGAAATGTGCCGTTCGTTTTTCGTGATTTATATAAACTTTTTCAACCGGCCCTCCACTTGACTTTTTAATCTCATAAAACTTCTTCGTGTAAATTGCATTTACAATTAAATCTCAGAAAGACTAAAGGTATATCTCTGCTCTCATGAACTGTGGTCAATGAAAAGTAAATTTGCCGCGTTTCATGCTTAGTTTATTGAATTATAATTCCAGGTTAAAGGAACATGGCTTTAGGCAGTTGAGAGTCTATAAGGTAAATATTAAAAAAAAACCAATGTTGATATTACCTTCTGCTTTCTGAAAAGTTACTATCGCCGTTTGTTTTTCGTGATTGATATCAACTTTTTCAACCGGTCCCCCACTTGACTTTCTTTTACTCTCGAAAAATTTCTTCAGGTCCTCTTCTTTCACATGGTCAGGTAACTTAGATACTAAAATTGTATTGACACAAAGAATCTCTTCTTTATCCCCTATCATATCCTCGCCCACTTGCTTCTGTTCACGGCTAAAGGATTTGGTTTTTGATTTACCCAAACCAGGCTCTGAAAAAAAAGATGCAGAGGCACATTGATGAAATGGATACCAGGATATTTTTGCTGCAGTTTGATTTTCGTCCTTTTCGTTTTCTCCAATGAGGGCATCGCTTTTATTACAGAGAATATAAGTAAACAACATACTTAACATAGTAATTAAATGTGAAGGGCGAAATTAACACTTTGCGTAACTTGATTCCATCGGCGAAGAGCGATAGTTTGACACGGCGAAAACTTTCCTATGTATAGTATTCAACCTTTAACCAACCAACAAATGTTATTATAATTGTAACCTTAGAATAACAGTAAGTTTCGTTTTATTACCTGCCTACACCCTTATGTTTTCTAGAGAAATCAACCAATCCCAAGTGAAAACCGTGGGATTAATAATTTATATACCTATGAAATCAGAATGATTAATCCATTAATGACTTATATGATGGACATAAACGAACCGTCTAAAGGCCGGTGAAATTTCTTTGAAAGTCTCTGCTGCTGTGACGACTGTTCTGGTGACACATGTCGCGCAGACGACTGTTCTGGTGAAATATGTTTCGTTGACGACTGCTGTTGATGTACGTGATATCCTGGATAGCCGTACCAAGATGAGGCTATGGCATCCGATCCTTGATTAGGCGGCGGGACCATTGGATATGGTCCTCCATAAGGCTGCAAATATGGCGTTGGTGGTCCATATGGCGGCGGTATGTTTCGATCAGGTCCTCTATTAGGCGGTGGAACATTTGGACCTGGTCCTTCGTAAGGCATCGGGAGATTAGGACCTGGTCCGCCATATGGTAGCTGAACGTTTGTATTTGGTCCACTATTTGACCACGGACGGGCGGGTCCCAGTTCTCCGTATGGTCGCGAATACGGTCCTTCAAATGGCTGCTGAATATTCGGATCCTGGCCTCCGTATGGAGGCGGGATCCTCGGTGGAGTTGGATACGGTACTTCTGGTGATATCCCCTGCCTCCCATACGAGGTCCATTGTCCACCCAGCCGATTAACCTGTCCAGGATTATTGTCGATTTTGGAATTGTTGTTGTATTGTCTGTTGCCTGTTGGAGGGTTCAGTTCTTTCCTTTCCTCAATTTCAGTATTTTGTAGTTTATGGGGAGTTGGGTTTTTAATTTTCAGCTCATTGTCTGTTTGGGCCGTCGAATCACTTGACGTGAAATCCTGAAAGAAATACCAAATTGCAGATAAAAATCATTTCTAATGTAAATACACTCATAACAAGAGACCGAATGGGTCTTAAAGCTCACATGATTTCAAATAAAAAATGACACAGCCAATCAAAGACCTGTGTTGCCATGCTGAATTGTTGGATAAGCAAACAAGAAAGAACACTCGTCGGGGAACTCTTATACAATATTTGGAGTCGATGGGTTCAGCTGAGTAAAGGTCGAAATATTTCAGTCAATTAGAAGCTGAGTGGCCATCTTGAATTTTCAGATCGGCACGAAAAGGTTAGGACCATAAAAGATATAACTGTCAGTTTTGCAAAAACTCTAAAATATCTCCGCCAATCAGAGACCAAAGTCGCCCTCTTAGATTTTCATATCGGTACCTAAATTACATTTGCTTTAGTAATTCTTGTGAAATACATTTCTTTGGGACCTCATAAGGAACATTTATACCTAGATTTAAGTAAATCAGTTAAAGAATTCGAAAAGGTAAATGTTTAAAGCACGACTCTTGCTGCACAATAGACGACGACAGACGTAGACAGATGGCACTAGCTTAGCTGAGCAGTCATGTGAGTTAAAAAACACTCTACCTAGGTCTCGTAAATGTCACGTTCATAAAAGACATTAAAATATCATCTTTTATTTTATTGAGAAAGGAATCTCAAAACTATAACATATAAAGGAATCCCAATCTATAACATATAACTATATATAGCGTCTTATTGTGTGCCTAATGGAACAAATAAGCGATAACCCACTTTCATTAAATACTAAAGAAAGTGAATCTGAGCATGGCTCTTCAAACCCTTCCCCCTTCTGGATCAAGGTGAAATTTTATTTTTATAAACAGTGATCTTGACATTTTTGCATTAATGACAATGTCATTTTGGCGGTTGGGCCCAAATGTTAACTTGTCAAAGGTATGTTGAGGTGAAAATTATATGTTTAGTAACATCTACCTTAACATTTTGGTAACAATGACAATGTCAGTTGGATGTTAACGTCCAAATGTTAACCTGCCAAAGGTATGTTGAGATTGACACAAGTGTAAAGTTTCATCAAAATTTGCCAGGAGAAAGACCCCCCAAAAAAGTAAAACTATATTTATCTATTGCTAAAAGTAAGAACAAACTGAGTTAAGGCTGACATAGATATACCTTCATCCCTATCTCTCACCACTCTTCGCATACCTGTGAACTATGACGCTTTAATTTTGATCGATAAATTTCAAAATCTAAAAAAAGAAGGAACGTAATGTAATCATCCTACGGTGTAAATATGAACTAAATTTGCAATTCAAAAGCGGACAAGAGTGACCTTTGACCATACCCTGTGACGCTTTGCCATGACCATTGACCACTAAAATCTAATTATCTATAAAACTTGATTTTACCATATTATGGTTGAAATATGAGCTAAGTATGATAGGGCTCATGTAAATATAAAAATCGTCATAAATGGCTTCTTCATATGATAACCAGACATAAATAGAAATTGATTCTTGCAGTTATTATCATCGAATAGCTTTGTAGATAACTGTTTTTTCCCTGCTGGGTAAATATTACTTACTTCAGGTGAGTATGACTTCCATGAAAGTGGGATATCGCTTGGCTGCGTGCAACCGCAAATATCAAGTATATTTGCGTCAGGGTCTTCATCATCAAGTACAATCTCCAACTTGCCAATCGCGACCCAATCATCAGCATCTGACATAATATGAAAATGGATAAATTATTACCTTGGTATTCAAATTTTATCGCTAGGGAACCGTGAATGTATTGTACACAATCATTTACTTAATTATATTATTATACCTCTACTGAATTTCCCTAAACTCACTTAAATAGTTCAATCTAAGTGTTTCTCCCTTCCCAAAAAAGGACTACTCCCTGCACGAAAAGATTATTCCCTGCAGTAAAGAGGACTACTCCCTCATGAATATGAGTAGGCGGAGCTTATAAAACTTCAACCAATGGAAATATCTGGTAGGCGGGGCCTTCTCCGTGACGCAGGTGACGTCACATTTTCAGAACCAAACGACAACAGTGTAAATGGCCACCGATGTAGGTCGTTTTTTTAATCTTACTGATGAGGGATTACAGCAGATTTTGAATGCTAAAAGTAACTTAAATACAAAAGCTGTTGTAAAGACTGTAATGAACCTACTTCAAAAATTTTTAACAGAACGGAATGCCTGAACGGTCGAAGATTTGAGCAAAGCAAGTAGGTGGTAAACATGTGTCTACGCAAGTTTTACGTAGAACTTGAAAAGTGGATGGGACTAAATATGCTAGGACATTAATGGTGACTTTTAGATACGGTCTACAAAAACACTTCTTGAATGCTGGAAATGAAGATATCATCAACGACGATGCATACAGCGCTTCCGTTAAAATGCTCAACGTTGTTTTGGTGAAACTGAAAAAAGCCGATCTGGGTGAGACTCAATCCAAGGAGGTTATTGTTCCTGAAGATATTGATAAATTGTTTGAATCTAGTGCATTTTCTGTTGACACTCCAGAGGGGCTCGAGTACTTATATTACTTCTGTAATCGGGTGAGAGAGAACTTGAGAGAAATCCAGAAAGATGACTTCAATATTAGTGTGGAGTCTTCCAACCGAGAGTATGTGACAGTACGGGGCAGACAAACAAAGAATCACTGGGGTGATGGCATCCAGGACAAAGATCTTAAACAAGGCCGAATGTATGAAAATGTCATGTCACTTCAGTTTAGAAGTATATGTCCCAATCAATCCCTCGAATACCAATTTCTGGCAGAAACCCAAAAGGAAATATCTTGCTGATGTTGACCATTGGTAGGACAATTGTGCACTGGGCAACAACACTCTTTATTCTTTCATGTCCAGATTAAGTGGTGAATATGATTTAATATGCCAAAAACACTGATTGGGGAGTGATAAATGACTACCATTCTTGTACATATTGTAAATGCAAAAGTTGAAAGATTCTAGAGTTCGTGATGTTTTGGTAAAGAAACTCGAAAATGACACAACCACATTGAATGTGTTTTTGAATCAAATTTTGGCTGCAGTTTGATTTGATATCAATGAATCATCAAAATATTCTTCATTCTTTTTCTTGTATAACCGTGATGTGTTCTACCAATTGACAACTTACTTCAGACGCGTCGTATTTTTGAAAGAACCTCACAACATTACCAAAAAGAAACATCAATCATTCATTGTAGTGGAGAGTTTGAAACAAAATAGGCAAATATGCAGATCAGAATAGAAAATGATAAGTTTCATATATTATATAAAAACACCACATGAGGAAAAATAAGCTCCAAGATAAATGGCACCCATACCTATAGAACAGTGAATTAAAAATTCACCAGTTACTTTTATTGTCAAAAACTAGTACGACGGTACTACATGAAGCACAAAATCACATTCTGAACACTTGGGGCAAGCTAATATAGATGAATGGGAGATACCGACGGGTAATTCCGCCCGTCCAATGAGAAAACAACTATTTGTAGTACAGCCAGGAGATAGCTGCGATTCAAAGGCAAGTGCGTATGTTGATTAGCACTTGGCACTATAATAAAGAACTTCCTCTAGGAGAGGGACAGTTTATCAGATGGCGACGGAATACCTCTAAATGAGTTATCAAAACAGATAACAAAAAATAAAAACCAGAATCGCAAAAGCAAAACTGGTAAAGTAATGATAGTAAGGTAAATGCTGACCAAAATGACCCAACGAGTGAAGATAATTTAGTTTATATGTTAGTAACTGAGTAAATGTAAACCTACTATATATTTCGTATATAACGTTAAAATCGAATTAAAATGAAGATATCGCTCATACCCATTCATGATACGGCACGTAAGAATCCATCTCTTACTCAATTGTACGATGTTAAAATAAATGTAGGTAAACAAGGTAGTGATATATGGATTTGATGATAAACATGAAATAAATATTCATTTGAATAAAAACTTCAGTAAAAATTGAAATCCCAAAGTTTAGAAACACATATTGTTATTTTGTATAATGTAAGTAAAACTGAACGCACCATCTTAATTCATGTGGAATGGGAAAGGGCATTTAAGTTAATCACTTTGCTGAGTGAAAAAATGGTGTTGATTAAGCTGTGCATGAGAAAACTTTATCAGAGGAATACCTGCTACATCAACCATTGCGATCAACGACAATCTTCACCGCTGATCAACGAGACAAGAGAACGTAGGCGATCAGAGAGAGAGAGAGAGAGAGAGAGAGAGAGAGAGAGAGAGAGAGAGAGAGAGAGAGAGAGAGAGAGTTGTGACGTCGTGGGCTCTACCCAATAGTTAATTTAATTATTTAACGGGATTGACTTATCTTAGAGATATTTACACATCTTAGGACACATACCTATGCAACATTTGACCAAGGTGAAACGTAGGTGAATCAGGTTAATTAGAGATCACGTAAGATACAGAATTATATGACAGGTAATTGATGAGAAGCACCGTGTATACATGTATTAAGTTATCATGTATGTATGAACCCAAAGATGATGACAGGTTTATATGTCTAAATGATAGATGATGTCTGTAGGCAATGTTAAAATATTTGTACTGGAAAACGTATTTAACGGGGTACAACCTATGTTCGGTGGAGTCGGGGATTGGCCACGAGAGGGAAAGGTCAGACAGAGTATAGTTTTCGACCATGAGAGAGGACGGGCCTACACTGTAGCATTTGACCCGGGGAATGTGGCCATGGTTTGGACACAGGCCTAGCTTCCTAAGCTCGAAGTCAGAGACACGTCGTGAAGTGTTACTATACGTAGATGAGATGTTGATTGTTACGTGTGTCTGCGGCTGCTGTGTTACAGAGGGTACACAAGGTTATTGTATTGTATATGTAGGATGAAAACGGAACATTTAAAAAAAAATAGCCATGTGACACTCGTGGTTTTCTTTTCATTTGTTCAAATGCTATCCGTGAATATTATTTTGTATTTATACTAATAATGTAATGTAAAAATGCTTGATTTTTTCTGTCAGACGTTACATTCCATTTGCTACAGAGAGTTTCGGTAAGATTTATGTACATTAAATAGAAGCATATACACCTAAATGAGAAACAGAGGAATTAATACATAACTTGGAATGTGGCTATATTAATGACGGAAAAATAATAAGACAAAAAGGTAAATTACTTTAGAGAAGAAAGATGAATAAAACTACAAGAAAAAATAATGAATTGAAAAACAAATTCCACATAATGGATTACCACACACACGTATGATAGAAAACAAGAGATGATAGAGGGATCCTACCGCCGACTATGGTAACTCTTCATTAGGTCTATGGAAGATTGATGTTTTCTCTTTTCTCCGGATATGCTTAAATGAACCGGAACTGACCAGTTGGTAAATCAATTACAAACATTGTTTAATCAAATTATTCTGAAGGGGATATATATTTGCTGTAAATGATATGCACAAGTTAGGAGATTTCCATGATTACAATTTAATGTGTGCATACAACATTATTGAATATTAAGTAAATAGTATATACTTCAGAAGGGTTAAATGCTTCTCCTATATATGAATACATTGTTCTCTGCAACATTGTGTACAGGGATTTGCTCGATATTATTTCCAAAAATAAAAATCAGTGTCAAAAGTTAAATAACGTCTGCGACTGTCTACGAATTTAATGATTTCTTCATAAACAATGCATTTTAGCTTTGTAATCCTGTATCGAAATAAGCTTATGATATATGTAAACATGAATATCAGATCATCTTCGTTTAACTCAAAATCTAAACAGTATACTGAAGCAGAACATGCAACATGTACTTTTCATCACAAGAAAAAAACCTAACAATCATTTTTACTAAAAAGAAAATACACCTTACGCTCGCAGCGCTGAAGAATGTGTAAGGGATTAACTAGTAGATAGTCGATCATATGGTAGAGAGTAGAGTGTGCAGGGTACATGGAAGGGGATAGAGAGAAGAGGGTAAGGGGTAGAGTGTGCAGAATAAATGGAAGGATATAGAGAGTAGAGGGTAGGGGGTAGAGTGTGCAGGATACAGAGAAGGGGATATATAGTAAAGAGTAGGGGTAGAATGTGAAGGATAAATGAAAGGGGGTAGAGAATAGAGGGTAGGGGGTAGAGTGTGGAGGATAAATTGAAGAAGATAGAGTGTAGAGTGTAGGGGGTAGAGTATGCAGGATACAGAGAAGGGGATAGATAGTAGACGGTAGGGGGTAGAATGTGAACGATAAATGAAAGGGGATGGAGAGTAGATGATAGGGGTAGAGTGTGCAGGGTACAGGGAAGGGGTATATAGTAGAGGGTAGGGGATAGAGTGTGCAGGATAAATGGAAGGAGATAGAGAGTAGAGGGTAGAGGGTAGAATGTAAAGAATACATGGAAGGAGATAGAGAGTAAATGATAGGGGGTAGAGTGTGTAGGGTACAGGGAAGGGGATAGAGGATAGGGGTAGAGTGTGCAGGGTACATAGAAGGGGATAGAGGAAAGGGGTAGAGTTTGCAGGATACCTGGAACGGGGTAGAGAGTAGAGGGTAGGGGGTAGGGTGTGCAGGGTACAGAGAAGGGGAAAGAGAGTAGAGGGTAGAGGGTAGAATGTGAAGAATACATGGTAGGAGATAGAGAGTATATGATAGTGGGTAGAGTGTGTAGGGTATGGGGAAGGGGATAGAGGATATGGGTAGAGGGTGCAGGATGCATGGAAAAGGAGGGGGTAGAGGGTAGGGGGTGCAGGGTACAGAGAAAGGGATAGAGTATAGGGGTAAAGTGTGCAGGTTACATGGAAGGGGTAGAGAGTAGTGGGTCGGGGGAAGAGTGTGCAAGGTACAGGGAAAAGGATAGAGTGTAAATGGTAGGGGTCGGGTGTACAGAATACAGGGAAGGAGATAGAGTGTAGAGGGAAGTGGGTAGAGTATGCATGATACAGGGAAAGGGATAGCGAGTAGAGGGTAGTGGGTAGAATGTAAAGGATACATGGAAGGAGAAAGAGAGTAGATGATAGGGGTAGAGTGTGCAGGGTACGGGGAAGGGGTAGACAGTAGAGGGTAGGGGGAAGAGTGTGCAGGATAAATGGAAGGAGATAGAGAGTAGAGGGTAGAGGGTAGAATGTGAAGAATACATGGTAGGAGATAGAGAGTATATGATAGTGGGTAGAGTGTGTAGGGTATGGGGAAGGGGATAGAGGATATGGGTAGAGGGTGCAGGATACATGGAAAAGGAGGGGGGAGAGGGTAGGGGGTGCAGGGTACAGAGAAAGGGATAGAGTATAGGGGTAAAGTGTGCAGGTTACATGGAAGGGGTAGAGAGTAGTGGGTCGGGGGAAGAGTGTGCAAGGTACAGGGAAAAGGATAGAGTGTAAATGGTAGGGGTCGGGTGGACAGGATACAGGGAAGGAGATAGAGTGTAGGGGGTAGTGGGTAGAGTATGCATGATACGGGAAGTGGATACAAAACAGAGGGTAGGGTGTAGAATGTGCAGGGAACATAGAAGGGGATAGAGGGTAGGGGAATAGTGTGCAGGATACATGGAAGGAGATAGAGAGTAGATGATAGGGGTAGAGTGTGCAAGGTACAGGGAAAAGGATAGAGTGTAAATGGTAGGGGTCGGGTGTACAGG
Organism: Mizuhopecten yessoensis; assembly: GCF_002113885.1. Classification (NCBI taxonomy): domain Eukaryota; kingdom Metazoa; phylum Mollusca; class Bivalvia; order Pectinida; family Pectinidae; genus Mizuhopecten; species Mizuhopecten yessoensis. The sequence continues at coordinate 104,203 of NW_018406092.1, forward strand.
ATACAGGGAAGGAGATAGAGTGTAGAGGGTAGTGGGTAGAGTATGCATGATACAGGGAAAGGGATAGAGAGTATAGGGTAGAGGGTAGAATGTGAAGAATACATGGAAGGAGATAGAGAGTAGATGATAGGGGGTAGAGTATGTAGGGTACAGGGAAGGGGATAGAGGATATGGGTAGAATGTGCAGTGCAGGGTACATAGAAGGGGATAGATGAAAGGGGTAGAGTGTGCAGGATACATGGAAAGGGTAGAGAGGATAGGGTAGGGGGTAGGGTGTGCAGGGTAAAGAAAAGGGGATAGAGGATAGGGGTAGAGTGTGCAGGGTACATAGAAGCGTTTAGAGGAAAGGGGTAGAGTGTGCAGGACACAGGGAAGGAGATAGAAAGTAGAGGGTAGGGGGTAGAGTATGCATGATACAGGGAAAGGGAAAGAGAGTAGAGGGTAGGGGGTAGAATGTTAAGGATACTTGGAAGGAGATAGATAGTAGATGATATGGGGTACAGTGTGCAGGGTACAGGGAAGGGGATAGAGAGTAGAGGGAAGGGTGTGCAGGGTACAGGGAAGGGGATAAAAAGTAGAGGGTAGGGTGTAGAATGTGCAGGAAACATAGAATGGGTAGAGAGTAGTTGGTCAGGGGTAGAGTGTGCAAGGTACAGGGAAGGGGATAGAGTGTAAATGGTAGGGGTCGGGTGTACAGGATATAGGGAAGGAGATAGAGAGTAGAGGGTAGTGGGTAGAGTATGCATGATACAGGGAAAGGTATATAGAGTAGAGGGTAGGGGGTAGAATGTAAAGGATACATGGAAGGAGATAGAGAGTTGATGATAGGGGGTAGAGTGTGCAGGATACATGGAACGGGGTAGAGAGTAGAGGGTAGGGGGTAGGGTGTGCAGGGTACAGAGAAGGGGATAGAGGATAGGGGTAGAGTGTGCAGGGTACATAGAAGGGGATAGAGGAAAGGGGTAATGTGTGCAGGATACATGGAAGGGGTAGAGAGTAGAGGGTAGGGGGTAGAGTGTGCAAGGTACAGGGAAGAAGAAAGAGTGTAAATGCTAGGGGTCTGGTGTACATGATACAGGGAAGGAGATAGAGAGTAGAGGGTAGGGGGTAGAGTATGCATGATACAGGGAAAGGGATAGCGAGTAGAGGGTAGTGGGTAGAATGTAAAGGATACATGGAAGGAGATAGAGAGTAGATGATAGGGGGTAGAGTGTGCAGGGTACAGGGAAGGGGATAGAGAGTAGAGGATAGGGGTACAGTTAGAATTACGCCCAAGTATCCACCTAGGTTCAGTTCGTTCTGCGTGCGGCTTGCGTGCGGTTAGCGGTAGTCTAGCGTCTAGAAAGCGATCGTTCACCGTTCGAGCACCGTTCGTATGTTTCGTCTGTTTCGTTCGTATCAGCTAAATCGTTTCGTTCGGTTATTTCGACCGTCCCTATCGTCCAATTATTTCATTGGGTCGTTTATTTCGGCTACTCCGTCCGGCTGTTCCGTCCGGCTCTTAATTAGTTCGATCGTCTACTCCGTCTTTTTGGGTTAGGATGCGCACGCAGTTTATCAATTCACTTAGGCAAATGGTAGAACTGCAGAAGATCTCACGCTTATCTCCAGAATTACGAACCTCAATTATCAGATACAGTGACAAAGGCTACGCTATTAGAAAAAGTATTCGTTGTCAAGCACATGCGCGCGCCGAATTGCGTATTTACGGTATTTATAGGAACTCTTCAATGCGGGAAACCACGTTGTTGTCGGTAAACATAAAAAACAAAATGGAGAAAAGGAAGAATACAGAGTATATTGGACGAATTTAACTGGATTTCGGATTATGAAGTTGTTTTCGGAGCAAGAAATGGTCAACAATTAAAGCCTGCTGTTCCAAAGACTGGATGACAAAGTCGCAAAAGAAATGCAGTGTGGCTAATTACCGCCTGACTACTCGTAAGCTCCCCGAAGTGGGGTGTTCTCGTTTCCCCCACTTTTTATATAACAAAGGAAAATGTTGATTTAGGAAGACAATGGCAAACCAATTATAGTCTGTTTCATACTTACCCCACAGGTAACTTACCTGTGTGAAAGTTACCTGTGTGACTTGTAGCTTTGTTGGGTAAAACTAAGGTTTTAATACTTTTTTGAGGTTGAAATATCTTTATATGTAATCGATATATTTTTATACTTATACATATGTAGAGTTTACAGTCAAATATTTACATTACACTTTTAAGCAGATAATATAGAATATAACAGCACTGCATAAGTGTTCACAATATATTACAATTTTAAAATCCATTACCAATATTCACATATTAAGAATAGTAAAGTTTAGTAATAGTGTGGTGAGCCGGTCGGCTAGGCTGTCGTTGGCTAACTCCCAAGAACCCCGAGTACCGGAAGTGCCCTTCGGGAACCTTCTGTGCTGACCCTGGAAGCCAGGACGGTGACAGCCAGAGAGATATACCTGAGATACCGAGCTGCACAGACGTCCCTGGACCCTGTCCTGCGCCGCTCCCTGTTACCGCCGATACCCGACGGTCACAGACTATCAGGTAACTCCATAAGATTACTCGGTTCACAACATTGGTGTCAGAAGTGGTTGACATTTGCGACAGAAGTGAGTCGAGTTAGCAGTTTTGACTCTGTCAGAAACTCGCGCCATTTTTGAATTTTGGGTCCAAAAATCGTCAATGTTCACTAATCAGCGGTGGGCAATTGGCTTGTCATGGCTTAACAAGTCTTGATTTGGTTTACCTGCTGTTATTGGATGACATTATCATCAAATTGATATTTTTGAGATGTACATTTCGTAATTTCTTTGTGTTTCCTAAAACAAATTTAGTGTTGAATACCGCTCAGTACGCCATCTTTGATTGAATTTGGATCAACACATAGGACATGTTGCTGGAAGTTACATGTATTGATTGTTGACACACAGAGTTATACTAAATTACTGGTGATACTTTGGTTTTTCAAATCTTTAGGCCTTAATAGTCTAACTTAGAGCTGATTCTTATCCTAAGACGGGTATGCTGGCTTAGGTAATAGTCTCAGACAGGAGCAGATTATTATTTATTTTCCCTTGAAATTCTCCCCCTGAGTTGGATCATTAACTCGAGACACGGGTAGGCTGGCTGGAGTGTTGGTCCTAGGGGGATCTGTGCTAACTGTAGCTCATTAACCGTGCACTCGAGACGGGGATGCTGGCTGGGGTGTTGGCTATTGTGGGATAGCAGTTCATGTATTAATATTGTGCACCAGTAATATAGGACAACTGTGTTTTGTCTCATAATTTGCAGTATTGTGTGTTTTCTGTCCAATTGTGTGTGCTTGCTTGCTATTTGCTTTCGCCGTTGTGTATTATACTTGTTCACATATGTATTTCTAGATTTACATATAGATAGCAAATAAACTTTATTGACCTGTATTTCTATATTCATTATTAGAATTTGTAATATTTTGTATGATCGGAAGGTGATGTTGTTGACTTTGATTGTATGTACACTTAACTACTGGTAAAGACGGGCACGCTGGCTTTATACAGTACTTTGAGTGTGTCGGACAAATTGTCTTTTCTGTAAATATTTAGTTGTTTATAATATATATAATATTTCTACATCACATAGGCATTACGTGTGTTGAAATTGTGATTTTAACTTGGCGGCGAAACAACCAATAAACATAAACACGGCTAGTCTGGAGGAGCTCAAAGCAATTCATGGTATCGGGGATAAGCGCGCTCAGGTGATCATGGAGATTAGGATGAAGAAAGAAGGGCTATTAACATTGGAGGATGTTAAGTTATCACCTAACTTGGTCAGCACGATTTGGGATCCATTATTGGAGGCAAATGTGATAACTTTCGGAGACAAACATGACTCTAATCAGCTTGAGCTGGAATCTAGAATTGAAGTGTCGGAGCAAGAGCTGGCCAGGAGAGATAGAGGTATGGAGGATATAAAAAGGGAATACAATGATGCACTAGGTAGGATAGAGGAGAGATATGAGGTGCAGAGACTAGAGTTTGAGCAGAGGATGAAAAAGTCCGATCAGGAAAAAGAAGACATATTAACGGAACTCTGTAGAAGGCAGGAAGTAAAGGTTGAGAATCCTAGTTCCACTACAGTGGAGGTTATTAGGATGATGGCCCCTGACGGAGTGTATACTCATCGAAAGACATCCCAATCGGACAGAAGGGCATTTCATGGGAGGGGCAAACAGGAACAGAGTGATGATTTCCGAGAGAAAAGGAAGCAGTGGGACGGACCTGTGGCACCTAAAATGTCGACATATGATGGGAGAAGTGACTGGCGGCCGTACCATCTACAATTCACCAGAATATCGGACAGATATCACTGGCTGGAAGATCAGAGATTAGACAAGTTGGTCGAGTGCTTGAGGGACAAGGCGCTAAAAAATTTCAGCACAAAATCAAATGCAGTGCAGAATGATTACCAACAGCACTGCAAGAAGATGGACGAGAGGTTTGGTAGGAAAGACATGCCTCAGATCATTAGAAGGCAACTGCAGGACCTTCGACAAGTCGTGGACGAGCCACTTGAAGAATATGCAGAGAGGGCTCAGGAGCTGGCAGCGGATGGATTTCCTAACTCGCCGGACAACTTCATTGAAATTGAGGCGGTTGATGCTTTCCTAAAGGGATGCAGTGACAAGAATGCAGCCCTTACTGCTACGAACAGGGACCCTAAGTCGTTGGTCGAAGCCTTAAAACTGGTTTAGGGTGCAATGACCAACTATAAAATGATATTTGGGTCGAGGAAACTGGAAGTGAGGAAAGTCTCCTTCGAGGAAAAAAATGGTGACTCAGCAGGATCTGTCAAGCAGATAGTAGGTAAGGAGACTGAGTCAACAGAGTTTGGTAAGATGGAGGATCGATGGAGGAAAACGTAGCGTGATGTTCAGGAACTGAAGAACAAGCTGGAAGCTGATGTCAATGAAATTAAGACTAAGCTTGGGAATCTTCTGGATTTGGTTACCAGGTCACATTCAGGTACGCCATCGCGAGGACCACCTCCTTCCAGTTCACCATCTAAAAAGTCTTACCGGTGCTACAGATGTGGCAGTGAGGACCATTTTATTAAAGACTAGATATAGATCACCATCCCCAAAATGGGATTTAAACGGCCAGGGACTAAGGAAGTAGGCCATTCCTTGGTTCACCAGGTACATACAGATAGGCCACCACCTAAACCACCTGAGGATCAGATAAAGAAGGTTGTCCGGATGTACAACCATAGCAACACTAGAGGAAAGACCATGTACATTCCCATTACAGTGAATAGTATCACAACTAAAGCTGTTGTGGACACCGCGGCACAGGTCTCGTCGATGAACAAGAGCTTTCATCAAGAATTAGAACCAGCTGTTAAAACAACACAACAGCTTACCCTAAAAGGAGTGGGTAATAATTCAGAGTTCTAGCGGCTAGGACAGAAGCAACGAACACCAGAATAGGAGACATCAGTACAGCCTGGAGTTGGGTAGTTGCTGATAGAGGATACCATTATCCTAGGATTGGACTTCCTGGACCATCATCATGCAGTTATTGACATGCCTAACTATTGTGTATGGCTTGATCATTGCAGGATCCCAGCTACTGGTGTTAGTGATGGGGAACAGGATACTACTGCAATCTACCGGGTGTTAGTGGGAGAAAGGGTAACCGTTCCACCTCATTCTGTTCAGTTTACAAAGGTCCAGTTTAAAGGGAGATCCCGGCGGACTTCGCCGTCATCTTTGGCTGGTAACGTTATGGTGCAACCAACATGCCGGCTGGAAGGGCTACTAGCACCTAACATTGTCAGTTGCAAGTTATCGGATATCTACGTGCCTTTAACAAATATCTCCAATGAACATATTACTGTCAGATGTGGACAACCACTTGGAGTCAGAATGGAGGCCTGTGAGATATTGGATCAACCAGTTGATACCGGGAGCAGGGATGTCAGGCTTATCAGGTCAGTCACGGGTTCAGCCATTACCGACACGGAGGTTATTAAACCCAAAATGGACCTTCCAGTACATCTTAGAGACCTATTTGTCCGTTCAATTGTAAATCTGGTGGCTGAGCAGGTAAAAGAGGTCTCAAACTTGCTCTACAATTGTCGGTCGGCATTCGCAGAAAATGATCTGGACTTAGGGGTGTTTAATGGACCAATTAAACATCGAATTAACACTGAAGATGCTACACCTGTCCGTCAGAGAATGAGGAGAACACCTCTGGGGTTTGAGGAGGAGGAGAAAGCTCACCTTGATCAAATGACCGAGAAGGGAGTTGTACAGCAATCGGAGTCTGAATGGGCTGCACCGCCGGTACTTGTAAGGAAGCGGGACGGCTCCTTAAGGTATTGCATATACTTCAGGGCTTTGAACAAGGTAACCATCAAAGATGCTTTTCCTCTTCCCAGGATAGAGTCGTGTATCGACACCCTAGCCGGAAGTACTTTCATGAGCACTCTGGATATGGCGGCTGGCTATTGGCAGGCGGAGCTGGAAGAACGGGACCGACACAAGACTGCATTTATAACTAAATACGGCTTGTTCGAACATCTGCGGCTCCCGTTCGGGTTGTGTAATAGCCCGGCGACATTCTCGAGGGTAGTTCAGCTCGTCTTACATGGCTTATCCTGGGACATTTGGCTTACCTAGATAACATTCTCGTTCTTGGAAAAACCTTTGAAAAACACCTGGGTAATCTGACAAAAGTCTTAGAGAGGTTTAAGCAACATAACCTGAAGCTGAAACCAAAGAAATGTAGCTTGTTCCAGACACAGGTGAAGTTCCTAGGGAAGTTGGTCACAGCAGATGGCGTCTCTGTGAATCCTGATAACATTGAAGCTGTAAAAAAATGGGGGATGCCAACAACCAAAAAAGGAGTTGAATCTTTTCTAGGCTTCATGAATTACCATCGGGAACACATGAAAGGGTTTGCAGGGATTGTAACACCTCTTCACAGTTTGACGAGGCAGAAGAAGGATTTTGTCTGGGGGATGAACATCAACACGCATTCGAGGAGCTACGCGATGCTCTCATAAACGCGGTGACTTTGTCCTACCCAAACTCGGAAGATGTCTTCATTCTTGACACAGACGCCTCGAACACCATGATAGGAGGGGATGGTAAGGATTGTACAATTGGATTCGCTAGTAAGATACTTAGCCCAACACAAAGGAAGTACTGTACCACCCGACTGGAGCTACTGGCCAATGTCACTTTCACCCGGCAATATAGACACAATCTTCTAGGTCGGCGGTTTATTGTACGGACAGACTATAACAGCCTGACATGGCTTCTCAGCTTCAAACACCATTGAGGGACAGCTGGCCCGATGGATTGAGGAGTTGTCGCAGTATGATATGGTCATAGTACATAGGGCTGGTAAGCAACATTGTAATGCGGACGCATTATCCCGGATGCCCAATAACTTACCAGACTGCAATAACCACCTACCTGGGGTCAGTCTTGAGCAATTGCCTTGCGGGGGGTGCAAGTATTGCACAAGAGTACGAAATCAATGGGAAACATTTGAGAATGACATTGATTACGTAGTCCCTCTTTCCATGAGACAAGTGACCAGGAAGGTGAGGATGCTGGGGGAGACAATCCCGGCAAACTGGTTGGAAGCATGGTCCGAGGAAGACCTTACTGAGGCACAACGTAAAGACCCAGACTTGGGGAGAATTCTAGCCTGGTTGGATAATGACTTCGTGCCATCGAAGCGAGATCTCCAAATGACGAGTCGGGGAACACGACATTGGTGGTCCTGCAGAAGCCACGGAGTAATATTTTGTACTATGTTTGGGAGGATCCAATGTCAACAAGACTCCTGTTTATGGCGCCGAAAAGTTTGCAGCCAGTAATACTCAAGTTAGGCCATGATCATATATCGTCAGGTCACTTGGGGCAGGCTATCTGGTATGGTATGAACCAGTCATGCAAACTGCATGTGGCATCTTGCAGGGTCTGCAACCAAAATAAGAAGGCGGACGTGAAGGCAAGGGCGGAACTTGGACAATACCATGCTGGAGTTCCAATGGAGCGTGTACATATGGATATTCTCGGGCCATTACCATTATCCAAAGCAGGAAATAAATACATCCTTGTAATCGTGGATCAGTTTACGAAGTGGGTGGAATGTCACCCTATTCCAGATCAAAATGCTGAGACAATCGTAAGGGTGTTAGTGGATGAATTCATTTCCCGGTTTGTCTGCCCTCTGGAATTACACACAGACCAGGGACGGAATGTGGACGGGAATGTGGTAAGGCACCTATGTGAGGTGTTAGAAGTTAGGAAGACTAGGACAACACCTTACATGCCTTGTTCGAATGGACAAGTCGAGCGGTACAATCGGCTACTGTTGCAGGTGATTCGGTGTTATCTCCAGAAACAACAAGAGTGGGATCATCATCTCCAACAGATCGCGGGTGCTATAAGAGCCACACAGCATCGTCAGACAGGCTTCACCCCTAATCTGATAATGCGAGGGAGAGAAGTCAATCAGCCAATTGATCTGATGCTGGGAACGGTGATAACAGAAGGCAAAAGCATCCGCACCACTTCAGAGTATGTCAGTGGAGTGATTGAACAAGGCCAGAAAGCACATATGATTGCTCGGGAACATCTGCGGGAAGCCCAATTTCGACAAAAACGGGACTATGACGTCAAGGCGCATCAACGTCATTATGACATTGGGGATGTTGTATTCAAGCTGGATACTGCTACTAACGTTGGACGTAGCCCAAAGCTGCAGCAACCCTGGAACGGACCATTCCTGGTGGTTGAAGTGAAGTCTCCGGTGTTGTATAGAATCAAAGGCAGGAAAAAAGAGATGATAGCCCATCATGATCGGTTGAAGCTATACAACAGCGACATCTACCCTGTTTGGTTTAGACGAATGCAGAATCGACTGATCTCCATACCAGAGGAATCAACAGCAGACATTAAGGATGACGCGGATGTGCCAGATCTCTCTGGGTTGTTTGAGGCGGATACACAGACGGGCTGGCTGTGAATCCTACTTTGACATCTGCAGGGAGGACTATCGTCGACAGTATCCAGGATGTGGGGTTGACTTCTGATACGGATGACACATTCATTTATCAGCGGGATGAGGAGGAGCCCGAAGAGAGATCACACAGACGACAATGTCGGAGGCCTCAGTACCTCAGGGATTATGTGCAGGACTGAGGAGGGGGATAGACATGGGAACTTGTGTATATATATGTCATATTAATAATTGATATAAATTGTATATAGTATAGTGTTTTTAGATTTGCTACTAAACATGTATATATATGTATATATAGATATGGACCTGGGGGATGAAGAGCATTTTGTGCCGGATTACGAGGAGGATGTCGAGAATGAGCCACCGATTTCATGCGTGACAGGGAGATCAACAGGCCGGCGTAGGGGGAGAGAGTGTCCAGTCTGCCCAGGACGGTTCTCGCATCCGCGTAGACATGTGCTGCGAACACATCTGCCATGGTTTGCCTGTTCATCCTCGGCATGCAGCCTTTGTAAGATACAATTTGGCCAGGTGAAGATAAAGAGGATACATGTCCAAGATTTCCATAAAGGAATTGAAACAAAGTGCGACCTAGAAGACAAGGAGTGGGGCCAGTTGATGAATGGAATTCTAAGGGAAATTCAAAGGCAGTTGGGATTCAGGTCATTTAAGTCTATAATTGAGCATGTAAAAGAAGATCCAAATTTTGCTAATTGTCAACAAATAGTGTTCCTACCCGGCCCGAGGAGGAGGGGTTGACGAATGTTTTCCTATCGATGAATCCACTGCCCAAGGAGGAGAATCACTGTGGGAACATAGCCATACTCCACTGGAAAGTGTTGGCGATATTAATCCAACAGACAGAGGCACCGGGTCACATACTCGAACTGGAGCAGTCGTACCCAAATTTGGAGGATCCACCAGTGGGCTACATTGACTCGCATTTCCAACTGGACATGCTGTGTAAGAGGACCGGTCGTTCTGAGCTCACCAAGGAGGGTTTGGGGGAATCTGAAATGATTTTTGGGATCGCTAATTACTGTTTCCCCTTGAATTGGCCCTCATCCACACAAAGGGATAGAATACGGAAGGATGGGAGAATACGTATGACCTTTGGGTTACATCCCAAGGTCGTGAGTTTGAATCCCAACGACAGTGCGAGAAACTGTGCAGAGATCTGTCATCGCTAGTTATTGCTAAGGGCGTGGTGGCTGTGGGGGAATGCGGCATCGACACCTTTAATGGAATGGGGAGGCTGCCTAGACAGGAATTTATATTCAAAAGACAAATAGAGCTGGCGGTCAAATCCAACTTGCCCCTGGTAATACACTGTCGAGGGGAGACTGCCAGCGATATCTGCCTAGATGTCTTAACTCGGAACCTCCCCACGGGCTACAGGATTCATAGGCATTGTTTCGACGGAAGTCCCAAAGAGCTTAAGTCCTGGAAGGAAAGATTCCCAAACTGCAAGTTTGGCATTTCTCCATTAGTACTGAGGGAAAGGAATAGGGAGCGATATAAGTCTCTCTTCAGCCATCTCCCTTTGGGAAGGATTATTGTAGATACAGACGCCCCCTACCTCCCTCATGATGGAGGATTGGGATCCCCCCTGTAGGTTATCCCCATAGTTGAATATATGGCCAGGATGATGGGTGTATCTGTGGAGGAGGTGGCTTCTACAACAAATCGGAATGCTAGGGAATTGTACAGTCTGTGAAGTTGGTAGATGTCGAGGAAATAATCTGTACATATCTGTGTATAATGTATATATTCATCTGTATATGCTGTTGCTGCTTTGGCTGCTTTGTGTATGTAACTGACCCTGCCGCAATGACGATTTTTA
>NW_018406092.1:115442-116697 GCF_002113885.1 Mizuhopecten yessoensis
GTGACACCGTTGTAAGCGTCAGTCGCTTCTTGAGGTGCTTCTTAATTCTGTCCACTTCACTTCCGGTTGCATTAGGAGGTATTGAAGAAGACTTGTTTCTCAATAACTAGTGAAAATTATTTACAGGTGCAGTGGGTGATAACAAGGGTAGTATAATAATTTCATATAAGATAAGGGTATTCAGTTTTAAAAAAGGACTGACAGGCCTGTATAGACCTGTCAATGATACCTGTACTTAGAAGTATAGATATTTAAAGGGTTTCATGAGTTAAAAAAAGTACTGAACTTGGATTGAACATTTGGGAAGTTGTATGTGTTAATTATATAACCCAGCTAATTAGTAGAAGCTTGGTTCGAACTTGATGGGGTGATTTATCCAGTATTTGTTTAACCTGGTCTTAAAAGAAAACAGAGATGGGGCATTAACCACTTGATCAGAGAGACCATTCCAATCATTTACAATTCTAAATTTGAACGAATGGCCACGCAGATTACTTCTACACCTCAGTTTTTCAAGTTTCTGGTTGTGACTTCTGGTTGTTCTTGTTGCATTGATTTTTAGAAAGTCATCTTTGATGTTATCTATCCCATTTATTATCTTAAAGGTTTGCACCATATCGGACCTTAGTCTCCTGTACTCCAGTGTTGGTAGCCCAAGAGCCTTGAGTCTTTCAGGATAGGATAAGTCTTTGATACGAGGGACCAGTTTGGTGGCTCTTCTTTGCACATTTCTATAGATATCTTATCCTTTATAAGCATGGGTGTCCAAACTACAACAGCGGTCTCTAGATATGGTCTTACAAGGGATTTGTATAGGGTTATGAACATTTCTTTGTTTACACAGCTAAAGGTCCTAAAGATCATTCCTACATTTCTGTTTGCTTTTGCTACTGACAGGTTTACATGTTCACTAAACTTAAGATTAGTGTCAATAGTCCCCCCATAGATCCCTTTCACTAGCAACAGATTGGAGTTTGTGAACTTCCCCCTGTTTGATGATGCTGTATGAAGTGTCACATTTTAAAGCTCCTTGGTGTAATTTTAGGTGCTTACACTTGTCAGAGTTTAGCTCCATCATCCATGTTCTCGTCCAGTTGTTCAAACGGTGAAGATCCTCTTGAAGATGTTGCCCCTGATCTCCTGGATCCATTGCACGATATATCTTTGTATCATCTGCAAACATTTTGGTCAGGTTATGAATGACCTCAGGTAGGTCATTAACGTAGATGAGGAATAGGACTGGCCCCAGCACACT
>NW_018406092.1:117267-118210 GCF_002113885.1 Mizuhopecten yessoensis
TAAAGACTAATAACTGTATTTTGAGGGCCTGTTACGATGAACTTTTAGAGCTTTATAACAGGAAACCAAATTGTAAAGCAAATTGGGTTTATCATCTGAGACGTGATTTGTGTACGTTGGGTTTTGGAGATGTGTGGTTGGCACAATGTGTACCAAATGAGAAATCTTTTTTATTATTATATATACAACGCATACAGGATAGTTTTATTCAGGAAATGAGAAACATATTCGAGACATCTTCAAAATGTTTGTTGTATAAACACATTGATGACCGTTTTGATCTACAATGGTATTTTACAAAACCGCTAGTTAGAAAAAATAAATGTATTCTTGCGAAGTATAGATTGCAAGCACCACATAATCTTAATATAGAGACAGGTAGATATAATACAGTGCCTCGAAACCAGAGATTGTGTACTTTATGTGATCTTGGAGATGTCGAGGATGAGTTTCATTTCATTCTTATGTGTCCTGTGTTTTTAGAATTAAGAGTATCGTATATCAAGCCATATTATCGTATTCGTCCTTCTGTGTTTAAATTAATAGAGCTTCTGTCTAGCAAAAATGTTAAACTTATTAGAAATTTAAGTAAGTACTTGATTCAGGCATCTGTTAAGAGAAATCGTATATTATGAAATATAAGCTGTTTCAAAGTCTTACTTTAAACGTTTTGTTACTGTATAATGCGATTAAGATCTATGTCTTTTACTTCACAATGAGTTATAATCTCATTAGATGGTGGTGGGCTATTCAAATCACCCTGCGTCCGTGGTCCTTCGTCCGTCCGTTGTCCGTCGTCATTCGTCCGTCCGTAAACAATTCTTGTTATCGGTATTTCTCAAGAAGTACCAGAGGGATCTTTCTCAAATTTTATATGTAGGTTCCCCTTGGTCCTTAGCTGTGCAGGGCAACTTTTGAGACTGATCGGATAAACAACATGGCC
>NW_018406092.1:119746-122554 GCF_002113885.1 Mizuhopecten yessoensis
GTCTTCTCCCCCACCCTTATTTCGAGTTATAAATTTTGGTGTATAACCATAAATATTATATTATAAATATTGAGATAAGATACAATTGCATGCAAAACATTTAGTACACAGGCTAATCCTGGAGGGGGCCATATGGGGCATTGACCCCCCAAAAATGAAATTGACCCTTCCATGTTCAAATTTAATCTTACATAGAATAACCCTCTTAATTTTGATTAGTCTTATTTTTTACATTATTATTTAAGGGAATTAATGGAAAAAACTATAAGCATCACTTTCAGATAATATTAATGTTTCAATTAGTGATGAGATGAAGTCATGAGTCAATGGCAAGGTCAAAATGATCTTTTTACATTTGAGATATATGTTTAATTGATATTGTCAAGAAAAATTAAACTTGCTTCTATATTTGATATGTTTTTTTATGAATTTTACGGTCAATATGAATGCCTGTATCAGGCAAACTTATCCTCAAACATGCCATTTTTACGCAATATTATTTTTGTATTTTCAGTTCCTATCTCAACTTAAATTGTTACCAGTCTGCCATCATAATTGGGGCCACATTACAGCAACAGATTCACCAAACGTGAAGGAAATAAAAGAGGAAGCAGTCATAATCTCTCTAAGACAGTCAGTTGTCAGAGGACATTTATAGCAAAAATAAGGATCCATGGAACCTCATCCCAGAGTGTGTCAAACTAGTCAAAATTGAACTACATCTACTAAATTCCTGCAAATAGAAAACTCTTCTATGGAAACGAAGCTGTGATAGTTACTCAGCAAAATATGTTCAAGGTTATATAACTAACATGTACATGTTACCTTGCTGAACACCAGAATAATATTGATTATAATTTGTTGTTTTAGTGGCTAAGTGAGTTTGGATAGGAATATCTGTATCGATTAGCAGTATTTAAAATTATATACCTGGTTACTGGATAGTTTAAAGCGCAGTATATACCCTCAGAAAACCCTTTCCAGATGAAATTCATTAGATTTTGATCTAACCTCTGTCATCCATCTGTCTGGCGTCAACGTTATACTTTAAACATTTTTTTCTGAATAACCAAAAGGCCCAGGATGTTGATATTTTGGTGGTAAAATGTTGAGATGAATGACCTTGACTTATATTCAAGTAGCAATAAACAGGAGGCCTACGGTGGTGTTATTAAGCAATTAACATGCTAGAATGAGAGGATGTGATGTATGTGAAATTGAATGACATTGACTAGCCTTCAAGGTCACAGGTCAAATGTGTAAAATCCTTTAACATAAATGACTATTTCTGAATATCAGGGAAATCTTTGGTGTTGATATTTAGCCAATAACATGCTGGGATAAAGGGTTCTAAAATATATTCAAATGCTCTTGAATGACCTTGACTCAATTTTAGAGTGAATGTTAAATTGTTAGTTTCAGGGTAATATATAGTATTATGTTTAAATTTGTTAAAACATTTAATTGACTTCTGAATAATAAAAGGGGCTGACTGAAGTTCATGACATTTTGTGATGTAGGTTTAAGGTTTAAATCAATATGATGTGTTAGAAGTGACTAAATGGCTATAACAACCAGCTTAGTTCAGGAAAAAAAATGTTCAAGTCTTCCAACAAAGATTCACAAAGATAAAAAAAAAAGGTGTAGAAAAAAAAGATCTGTCAAAAAGACCCCAAACATGCATAGCCTGATTGATCAGCTTAAAGACTTTCTTGTACTCTTTTTGATAAACATGTATTTTTTCCAACAGCTTGAAAAATTCAAAATAAAATTCCAGGTGAGCTTTCAAGGCCCCTGTGCCTCTTGTTTGTGAATAAAATGAATAGATCTCTGGGCAAGTTATGTATTTAACCAGTAGGTAGACTAATTGAGTTATAAACATTCATGTTCAGATTTTTTTTACTAATCCTTAAGTATATATATATCTTTAGTCAAATTGTTATCGAATATTTTGGCTCAAATTTCCTTACAAATGTGTAATCTTTCTAATTTTTAGGTCACCTGAGACAAAGTCTCAAGTGACCTATTGCGATCGCCTTTTGTTCGTTGTCGTGCGTCCGTAAACAATTTACATTTTCGACTTCTTCACCAAAACCCCTGAACCAATTTCAATGAAATTTTGCAGGAACCTTCCATGGACAACGATTAACAAAAATAGTGGTCCGTTTTAGTCCCAAGCCCCCCAGGGGCCTGAGGGGCGGGGCCAAAAAGGGTCAAATTGACTAAAATTTCAAAAATCTTCTACTCAAGACCCAAATATGGTCAAATCAAATACTATTCATAGATGGAAGGGTCTTAAGGTGCTTTACCAAAATTGTGAATTTCTTGACCCTGGGGTCTCACATTTCCCCCTGGGGAGGGGGTAAACTTTACTATAGTTTATATAGGGAAATCACATTTTGGACCAACATTTGTTTAATTTCCATTGGAAGTAATTCAATTTGGCTTAGCATTATCAGTATTAGGTAGCAGTTTGATAGTATGCACATATCAGCCCTGACTGACCCCCAGGGACTGATGGTTGGGGAAAAAAAGGGTTGAATTAACTGAAATTTCAAAAATCTTCTTCTCAAGACCCAGATATGGTAGAATCAAATACTCTTCATAGATGGAAGGGTCTTAAGGTGCTTTACCAAAATTGTGAATTTCATGACCCTGGGGTCTCACGTTTCCCCCTGGGGAGGGGGTAAACTTTACTATAGTTTATATAGGGAAATCACATTTTGGACCAACATTTGTTTAATTTCCATTGGAAGTAATTCAATTTGGGTTAGCATTATCAGTATTAGGTAGCAGTTTGATAGTATG
>NW_018406092.1:124337-125363 GCF_002113885.1 Mizuhopecten yessoensis
GTCTTGGTCAAATCATTCTTGGATTGAAACTTGACTGCTTATTTTGGTATTCTTCTTATTACAATAACAATAATAAGATGTGTGTGTGTGTGTTTTCAATTAGAACTGTATCAGATCAATTGATTTTTTTTTTCAAATGTTGATCTGACTATTTAGCTAGCAAACCATCCCATAGTGTTTTGCATACGATCTGTATACAAGTGTGTCAACATAAACAACAGAGAAATGAATCAATAACAACGTTTAATTATTTACAAAATATACAGTTTATAATAATAATATAATAAATGAAGACCGACCCGACATTAGATAGCTCTTTTTTGTTTAGAATGTGTCTGCTTTAGATTGTAGCCGGCCGACAGAAATTTAAGGACCAGAATAAACAGGATGTCTTTACATGGAACGCCGGTTTTCGGAATGGACAGGGTCCGATTTATATCGGGAATATGCCGGGAACACTAATTAAAGCCGGATTAGACAGGGATCCGTAGTATACAGGGCCTGTTTAGACAGGTTGTACTGTAGTTGACAAAAATACACTAATTGATCATTTAATAAGGTCAGTGAATCATGATAGGCTTTCGTACCTGTGATCTCAGTGGCCCATAAAAGACTCAGGACACTAAGAGAGTCGTTTGTAGAAAATAAATTCACGATTTTTACGCCAAGATTGCATTAATACAACACCTGAACTTTCTTTATAAATTAATATATTACTCGAAAGAAATATGTTTTTTTTTCTGATCAGTTTATAAATTTCTAAAAGCATAATATGATAACAATGATTAAATCCGCTGAGGTATAGAAAAAGAAATAGAGAATAATAGAGACGTATATACTTTATATGTCTCTGAGTGTACCGAAGTACCATTCGAATTCGACATCGATAACGTAAGAAACAATGAACGTGAGGAATATTAGTAGATACTATTTTTCGATAACGTAAGAAAACAATGAACGTGAGGAATATTAGTAGATACTTTTTTTGGTTAACTTAACGCATTCAGTCAAAATATGTTAAAAAAA